>NC_052121.1:8894677-8930572 GCF_012273895.1 Zerene cesonia | reverse complement strand
TATCGTAACAAAAGTTTGATTATGAATGTTTTTGTAATATTTTATTATGCTATTTATAGTGTGTTCACGACCATGATCAGAATTTTTGTTAAATATTTCGCATGATGTCTTAGTTTATTGCGTAGTGTACTTATTTTTATGCGGTTCTTTAAGTTTGGATACTGGATTTGTACTTATTATTCTGTGACCTAGAACAGGTATAAAAAATATTATTCTTTATCATAATTGAAGTCAAGAATGTTCATGAAATATTTTTATTTACTGTCTTACGATACTGTGCGTACTAGGTATCAATACAATATATTCATTAAACTGTGTACACATGTGTTATATTTGGTTTCAATGAAACATATTTACCGAAAAAAAAACTTCAGCACTTTTAAACTTCCTGTATCAAAATTTTTAAGCTTTTAAACAAAATTTTCTTGCATTTTCTTAAATACCATACAATTATAACTCTTCATCGTATTAGAAATTATATTTTATTCGTATATTTGTATTAAATTGCAAAATTTTAAGACGCGTAATAATAATTTTAGAACGCGATATTTTTGACGACTGCGTGCGATGTAAAAGATGTTTCGTAAAATAATGTATACGGAAAGATTTACCTTCTCTATCAAATTTCAATCATCGATTCTTCTATGCGGTAATGCCCAAACGCATTAGAACGTAATGACTATGTAAAGTAATTAGTTATACTTTTTGCTAATTATGGGTGTCGCTTATCTACAAACTTTGGTATTTAAACAACCTTCAGATTAATTTGCATGAAGGTTTGCACCTTCATTTAAATATTTGAATTTAGTAGAGCATTATTCTTACTCCGAACACCCATAGTAAATAGTTACGAGGTAATCCATAAGTAAACGTGCGGCGTATGTGTTATGTTAGTTATTTACATAACTTTTATTGCACCTATTAACCACCTATTGAATATTTTTTTTTTAGTGATGGAGTGGACGAAGGCATAAGATGGCTTGTGGACTGTATAAAAAGGAACAGTGTTGAAAGGCCGCCGCGAAACCACGACGACAATCTGTAAAGCGATTCGGTTACGACATGTACCATATTTATAATAAGTACTACGTTCGCAATGAATAATAATTAGCTTTCCTATTAAGATAATGATGTGACGCGTCCCATTGTTTTGTACATACAGTATTGACATTCGAAAATAAAACATTAAATGTATTGTGTCTATTGCTATCCCTTTTTAGTGATAAATGTAACTTTTGATAAGAGATACGTAATTACTGGATATTTGAGGAGTACCTGCACCTGATAAAACACCTGATAACAGTACGGTTTGCACTGTCGCGTATAAAGTGAGCATTTTTGTGAAATGTTTTTGTGAAAATATTTAAGTTGTTGTGCGATAATTCAACATTATGGCATATCCTATGTACGAAGTGGATTGGAGTGTCCTGCCACCTGACCAAAATAGAAGGTAGGTTCCTTCTACAAGGGAAGAATATTCTGCAATTTGTGTTTGTGTGAAATTCAGTTTATCTAAAAAGTTTGTCGAAATGTACTTATCATTTCAAATAAGTATATATATGACATGAGAAAAAAATATAACGATAAAGTTTTTAATTCCACGTAGCTCAGTATTCAAATACCTACGCAACATAAGGCAGGTAGCCTATAATAGGTCAAAATCATAACAAAATAACCAAAAATGTGTTTCAATGAACACGTTTTTTAAAATTTTAGGGTGTGAAAATAATTAAAATTTTTAGTGTAATGTTTATTAATTATTAAATATTACTCTTATAATTTTTTAACATCATCACATTTGACTCATTAACGTCATCTATTGAATGAAAGAGCGAGTAAACGAGTCATGTCATGATTATCGGCCATGTTGAATTTCTTGCAACGCAGGAAATGTCAGCTGGCGGTTGTCGTAATTATTCACTGTAAAATCTGTGATAAAAGATTTACTCGAAAAGTTTGCTGTGATATATCATTAAAATCTGCGATACAGAAACACAATGGTAGAATGTTGATATAAAGTGAAAATATGAAATTGTTGTGTCAAAGGTGGCATGCGATTTCACTTGCATTTTTATGGTTTGTGACGAGATAAAATGCTTAAAACTCTGACTGAACTGTCCTAATTATTGTTTATTTTCATTAAATTATTATTTAAGTGTTTCCAAGTGTTAATGTAAAGCAGAGTGTGTCATTACGTCGACTCTAAATTCTGCAGCAAATTGCACCTGTCGTCTTAGAACATTTGTGATAACTGCTCAAAAGAAATCTCCAGGAAGATAGTTAATTTGTTTTGGATAAAAACAACATAAAATACACAAAATGAACGGTTCCGAATCCGGGTAATTATTACGTTTCATGTTTTCCATATTAGTAAAGTAAATAATATGTGTGCCTACTTATTAAAATGATAGACACAGCTACTGTTTTCTTAGTATAATTAATCGCAAAAAAATATAAATATAATCTTATTGCTATGCATTCAAATAAATTTTCAACTTACTTAGTTACTTACTTACTTATATATATAACATAATATATAAATTAAGTGTAACTTAAAATCCAACGAAGTCACTAAATTTAATTTCAACTATCCAAGACAACACACAATTATTAAATTCTGATAAAAGTGACAATTGTTACTATGATGAGTTTAGTTATTTTCTATTATACAGGTTATGTTTGATGTCATTTAATTTTAAATCAAAATTACACATAAGTATGGCATAATTAAGTAAGAGTGAGCGAGTTAAGACATTTAAAATGTTTAAAGGTACAATAATAGAAATAAAAATACAACTTATAAAGATCAAATTAATTGTGTCAATTAAACAAACATAGAAAGATGATTAGACTTGTTTGTATATTGTAAACAAAGTTTTTGAGTTGTAAGTAAATAACTAACATAAAAGTATTACAGTATTATTAATTAGTAGCTAAATAGAAGCTTGCATTAAGAATCCTTCAATTTTAAAAACAATTTAAATGTTTTTGAGATTAAACACACTTTTAAATGAAAACATATTTCTTACAAAATGCATTGAGTTACTTAATACTTGCTTAAACTCAAAAGCTTCAATAATAAGGTTATTATGGCTATGCATGCTATGTGATAAAACATTTTTTGTTTAGTTCCACGAACAAGTGATATGTGCATGAAAAGAAATACAATATCATCAACCTTGGAATTTAAAACCATTGTGATATATGAAGTATATATAGCCAATATTATCTATACTATTTTAACATAAAAAAAACTTGAAGGTGACTGTCTGTTGGGTAATTTCTAATTAATTGACAATGCACAGCCCATACTACTCGACTTATCTGGCTGTAATTTAGTATACAGATACAGATAGTCATGATGTTGTAGGCTCTAATGAGAATTTTTTAAGTAAATGTCTTCACCCTGTCTCTAAAATAGGAGATGAATGTTTGTACAACGAAAATTTATTTCCATGTGGGCACAGCTAGTTGATAATTGAAAGCTGAAGAGATTTGTTTGTTAATGCCAATCTCAGGAACCACTGGACCAATTATTTGAAAATTATTTTACTGTTGGATGTGTATGTGATCGCTGAGTGCTATAGGCTATATAATATGTACTTTTTAACACTATAGCACTTGTTCGAATTAAATAAACTGCTAAGAATATTTTAATCCACAGAAGCAGAAAACATCTGCTATACTATGTTGCTAATGGTGTATTGTTATTTAAAAAATAAAGTTACCTATTTTATTATATATTTGTAGTACATATTTTTCTTTTTTTGTCTTTTGTTACTTACTTTTGTCTGTGTGAACAGATTTTGATTCTTTTTTTATTTGGAAGCCGGTGCCTGGTGGTAAAATTTGAAAATGTATGAGTTTTTTGATAAAATTAAGTTTTTTTTTTAGTAAAATAACAAGAACTTAGTTGGTTTTCAAAGGTAGAATCAGCTTTTCAAAACTTATTATTTATTTGTATCTTTTTGTAATACATATATGTGAATTTTTGTCCAGGTTCAACCCGGCATTTAACATTGCAACCATAAAACAAGTAGTAAATGAAGCCATAGAGAGAGGTGAGTACCGAATATTTTCTTGTTTTATACATTTTGATATGCTTATAATAATTATTAATTCTATAAACATCTAAGAAATATATGAGATTTTTATTTTGATTTATATCTGATAAAGAATCAAACGAAAGGTAAATGTCTTACTCCTATTAAAACTGTGATACTGCTGTATATTAGTGCTTATTAATAAAATATAAAAAATATGTTTTTACATACAATAAACTTGTATCAAGAAAATTGTTAAAATCAGTATCTGTTAGATTTTGCACATCACTACTCATATATAATTAAAGTAAAAAGCAATAATTATACTCATCCTGTATGTCTGTTTGTCTTTTTGTACACTTATGTGAATTTGCCGTAGAATATTCAATTATTATCTTAACTGCCGTTGCCTTTATACACATTTTTTTGTAATATTGTTTATTATAACTATTTGTAGTTGTTAAGGGCAAATGCTTTATTAACTTTGGTGACAGCTATTCAATGCCTTGTTTAATGTGAAATAATACTGATGTGGGAATAACTCTTCTGTAGCTGACACTAAAGACTTCTTCTATTTTTTAACCCTTGTTGCTGTGTCGAAATTTATTAGCCTTGAAAATTATATTTTGCACACTGTAGAAAGTTCTTATTTTGATTGTAAACTACATTTTCACATGCATGATAAATAGAATATTTTTATTTACAAATCTTAGTAATTTTAGAATAGACTTCCAAAATATGGAATAGATTTGGAGTCTGTTCGTGTTTTTTTTTGTATCGGATGCAATGTAAACAATAAAGACTATTATGGTGTTCGTATATGTACGTCCACACGCCACCGCATCCACCGTTCAAATGCCTGTAGTTCAATATCCAAATCCAGCTGCAAACTACCCGCAAAACCTCAACCGCACTCGTAAACCCGGCGATAAGTTTCGACGCAAGCACACACGCTTACAATTTCTTTTAACCAATGCACTGATGAACGCTTTTTGTGTGTGTGTCGTGTAACAGTCGCGCCGGTTTCAGTGCGGATGCAGACGCCCACGCGGCTCAGAGATCTGATCCGCCAGATTCGCGCGGCACGAACCGCCGCCGAAGAACGGAGCGTTGTTAACAAGGAGTGCGCTTATATAAGATCCACGTTCAGGGAGGAGGACAGCGTTTGGAGGTGAGGTTCTTGTCTTTGTTTACAGGGCTGGCTGCCGTGTGTTTGGAGATTCTTATGAACTTCATATGAACCTAGTTTTAAGTACTTGGGGCTTATGGGAGATCAGTGTTTGGACGCTAAGTCTGTAGGAAGGGAGGAAAAACTTGAATGGGACTATCCGTGGTCAATGAAGATTCAAAAAACCTAGTTCATTAATATGCGCTCAATTATTATGTATTGTTGAGGTTGGTAGATAGTGTGGTTTTGCAATTGATTGTAGATGTCTTTAGCTCGCAACAACTGTGTTGCAGGTTTAGATTAAAAAGTAGATAGAATGCGTTAACCTTAACTAATCAATACACTTTCTTCGATACGATTTTCCCTACCGGCGGGTTGATGATTAATTACTCACTTATGTATGAAAAACCATAAAGTTGTTAAAACTATTAAGGAACCGCTTTTTATTTATGGCCAGTCATGACCGATCTGGTCATATCAGACTTTTCACCATAAAATTCTTAGAGTTTTAGAAAATACATTAATTGAATGACAGGAAAATTTATTATACTATTGTTACATGGAGTCATCACAATTCATATACGATACTATGAAAGACTAAGATTTAGTTCTGGAAAAATCATTTTTTTTTACATTGACAATTATATTGTAAAAAACTATCAATTGAATCGTAAACGCTGTGATAATTTACTAAAATAACAGACTCGACACACAGACCATCTTAAAGCCTACAGTTAAAAAAATACATACTGTCCACCAGATGTCGCAACATAGCGAAACTGCTGTACATCCACATGCTGGGCTACCCGGCGCACTTTGGCCAGCTGGAGTGCCTCAAGCTGATCGCCAGCCCGCGGTTCACGGACAAGCGGGTGGGGTACCTTGGGGCTATGTTGCTACTGGACGAGAGGCAGGACGTACATCTGCTGATCACGAATTGTTTGAAGAAGTAAGTACCTTGATTATTGCATCGTTTTGCTCTCTCGTTTGGGTCTATTTTTAATTATATTATGTTCAATATTTTACCGTAGAATAAATTTGACAAATATTTATAGGTCATAATGTCATGCTCTTTCTTAGATATAGGTCATTGCTCTGGTTATATTCAACAGCCTTGGTTGTTTCATCGACATTCATTATGCGATTTAGGCGTGAATGCAAGATAGATCCGCAGATGAAGTTACTTTCGAATTACTGTAGTATTCTGTAGTGAGTAGAGATACAATGTCAGCAGCACACCACATGTTCGCAGAGAATATAAGCTTTGGTACCTTATTGTTCAAATCTTTGTATTTCTCTGTTTACGAGTGTTATGTCACAATTTGGTCACCTTTAACATTGAACTATGTGAACAAAATCATTTATTAATTTATTCATTTTTCATTAGATAAAAACCAATGCATACATAAATATTGTTATTTTTCGACATTTACGAAAATCTTTTGTTATTTCTTAAGCATTCAAAACTTACGAAATAAATCTTAAATGGCACGATCGTGTTATAAACGCCCGCCGGTTAAACGCCCTTTAAGCGCGAAAGCCTTAAAATCTACCAAAAGTTTTCGGTTAATATAAAGGATAATCATTTTTCCTTGAACCCTCATCAGATAGCTATGAACCTATCAGATAATCCCATATAATTACTAAGAAACTCGAACGCTAGTGTTTGAACTAAACGTAGGTAGCCTAGAGTCTAGAGTCTAGACCGTCGACCCCGTACCTATGTAATAAATATCGGCCCGTTGGTTACTGTACACATAGATATCTAGATATAAGCATGACGTACATGATTTAGTGCTAGTAATAAATGCGAAGGCCAATGCTGCGATACTGAGTGATATTTTAAATAAAATATTACTGGTACAGTTAAAAATTTTGTACAAACAAAGCTTTTGTCTATTGTTTTTCCTCAACTCGACTACTGAATTTTTATTCGAAGCACATTGTATGCAATATTACTTATAAAATATTGCTTTATTCCATATTTAATTGAGGTTTTAGTAGTTTTTGTATGAATGGTTTATTTATTTTAGTAAACAAATTTATTTATGAACTAACAAACGAGATAAAAAATTACCGGAGATATTTTCTTATAAACAACACTGTTCTATCGATAGTCGTTTGTACGATTAATAATAATCGACCTTTTTTAGTTTAAACTGAATTGAAATTTCACTTAATAGAAAAGAAGATAATGTCGCGTTATTTCGGACCAAGATTCTCTTAGTTGAAAGTTCGGAGGTAACAAACACCAAAAAACTAAAATATAAAATTCCTTCGAATTTAATACTTTTTCATTTTTTTTAATACGGCTGAAGCGTTCCCGAAAATGAGAGAGTTTCTCAATTTGACTATATATTTATTACAATAAACGATAATTTTATTTTGCGAAGATTATTGTTTGATAGGATAGTGCTTCCGCCCGCCCCAGGAACATGTACAAAATAACAATTATCATCCTTAGGTATTCAAAAAGAGCAGCACCATCTGCATAAAAATCTTTCAACAATTAACTTTTCAGAGCTCATTTAAAGTTCAGATTAACGTCTCGAAAGAACTCTTGAGATTTTAAACTCATTTGAATTTCAATGATCTTTAAAAATACTTGGGAAAATTCAATTTGTATTCATAGCGGAGACTGGACGGTGCGCAATTTCCTTTTAACCCTTCCCAAGGGAAGGCATCTTGTTTAGATTTTATGCCTCTGTCAGTATAAAGTTGTCAAAACACATAATAATTGGCATTGAACAAGGTTGTGCTTAGAATGGACTTAAAAATAATCGTTGTAATTTAACTTGCATTTACTTTATGAAGAACTAGCTGTGAACCGGTTTTCTTAAGTCCATATCCCGTAGTAAAATCGGGATAAAAAGTTGCCTTTATGTTATTCCAGTTGTCCAGTTGTCTACGTACCAAAATTTCATTGCAATCGGTTCAGTACTTTTTGCGTGAAAGAGCAACAAACACACACACATCCTTACAAACTTTCGCATTTATAATATTAGTAGAAAGTAGGATTGGTAGGATTGCTTCAATATTTTAAAATTTATTTGCTTTCGTGTCACATTTCTGTATAATGCATGTATAACAATTTATTAACTGAAAATGAAATAACGAAACTGCTACCTATCAATCATTTAGCTTTCACGGCTAAAGGGTTGGGCGGATTGTAATCAAATTTAGTAATTTAAACATGGAAAATGTTTTACTTATTGAATAGTTTATCAATCAATCAATTAAATGTTATTTCCACGCATTACAACTACTAAGTACAGATTATCATTTACAAATAATATTTTAAATGGCTTACCATTACGTAAATGAAATAGATTTTATTTTATATGTAAATCTACATCCTTCAATTGTAAAGGAACGCCAGCCAAGCACCTAATAACGCCTACACATACAAATGCTCCCCGAGGAATGATGTTCTATACATTCCACGCAGGCTTCGCCCCCTAAAGACAATTGACCTTTCCATTGTTACCGATCCCATGAAGACCTCCACATTCTCTGAGGAAATTGCTTTTCCACGAAAACCTTAATACATTTTCTTTTGGTAAAGGAATTACGCACTAGCCATATTTTTCGCATTTAATGTAAGCCGAACAGTGTAATTAATGAATCTAATATAGTCGAAAGAAACCTGCTGGTATCTGTCGTTATGAACTAAAGTAATTATTATATTCATCACCAATTTAAACATCTATTCATACACAATTGTACAAATTGGAGTACTTTGAAGCAATATAAATCGTATCCTAATCGGCTAAATTTATTTTCTAAAACATATATAAACAGAGCTGATATTACTGTCAACAGTCGCAATTTATAAACTTTCAAAGCAAAGAATGTGTCACGTCTTTGCGGCTTAACGTATTATATGAGAAGGCCTCTAACTGCAATCGGAACTCGACCCCAGCTCAAATTACGCGTCTATTGTACTATAATATGAGCTAGCCTCTTTAATGTAACTACTCTGAAACCACATGTTATTCACAATCAAGGCTTTTACATGTTGATAATTTAATATTAGAACACGTCATTTTACATGCGAGGTGACGGCGAGTATATTATGTAATTTAGATGCTGCTGATATCGTAAATGAACGGTCCCAACGTCTCTTTTGATGTGATTTATAATATTCATAATTAGACCTAACTATTACAAAAACAAAATTTAACTACATTTAGTCATTTATTTTGACTAATTTTCTTTTATATGTAACAGAAAAAACCGTTTAGTTTTACCTTACTTAAATGGACTTTATCTATGACAGTCGTATATATATTTTCTACTTGATAAACAAATCGTTCCCCGTCGCGCGGTAACTGCACATCCATTAACATGAATTAACCCAAACTTCACTTCATCTCGTGCCAATGATTGCATGTAGTAATTCGCCTTTTATGTCAAGGTGTAAAAATGTTATGACTTATTTAGTATTGCTCTGACGACATGTCGAAAATTGGACGCATGTTTGCTGACGAAATATCTGATATATTTTAGCATTTTTCCTGTATTAATATTTTCATTTATGTGAATTTATATAGACCCAAATCTGTACATTTATTTATCATGTCTAAAATCTAATAAATGACCATCATACATAGATAGACATATATCTATCACACAGCACAAGCTTACCCGCAGTCACATGACATTTGCTATAGCAAACCTTTTTCATTACATTACTCTTTTTTCATATCCCCAGATATTTTAATCTAGGCAATGATCGCAACTATCCGCGTCTGGAGCTATGTATACATGTATGCTTAAATCTTTAAAACTAAACGCAACGGATCTTGACATTCTATAGATAGATGGAAGTACCATCCACCTAACATTGAACACACTCACCCTACCCGCAGTGACCTGAACAGCAACACGCAGTTCGTAGTCGGTCTCGCGCTATGCACGCTCGGCGCGATCGCATCCCCAGAAATGGCCCGAGACCTTGCGTCTGAAGTGGAGCGTCTCATAAAGTCGCCAAACGCGTACATCAAGAAGAAGGCGGCGTTGTGCGCGTTCAGGATCATAAGGCGAGTGCCGGATCTGATGGAAATGTTCCTGCCGGCAACTAGGAGCCTCTTGACTGAGAAGAACCATGGTGAGTAATGTAATAGGAACAAGTGTTTCAGCAGCGATGGTGGAAATTCACAGTAGGAATATAGACAGCAAGGTGGACTTCATTAGGGTTAATTAAAAAGATGCAATTACTAAAGATATCATCATCAGCCCGTATAAGTTCCATTGCTAGGACACATCTTTCTTATGATGGATCAGGGCATAATCTATCACGCTGGCTAAGTGCGGGTTTGCTGATGTCACATGTCGTCAACTTATGAATTTTCGAAATGCCGGTTTCCTCATGATGTTTTCATTAACCATTTCGAGCAGTGGTGATTTGTAGAATGTGCAAATAAGTTGAACAATTTATGCATTTCTTGTTCGCTTCTTCGGTCTCGAACCCCCGACTTTTCGCTTACAGACACACTGCTACACCACTGCTCACATATATGCTTGGTTTGATACAATTGTAATAGAATCTAACATAGGAAAATATTTATGAATACGTTTATTTATTGAGAACGCTGGCGTCACATTAAATTGCTTGACTAATGAATTAGTAGAGAGAAGACTTCTAGAATATAAAGACTGGTTAGTACCTGATGACACGCCAGCTAACTTAAGACTAATATGGCTCACTTTTCTACAAGCTTTACCTTCAAGAAAGTTACAATTTCCAGATCAAAACTATAGCAAATGTATCTTCATATCTACTGGGATAATAATAATTAATTATTGTTTGCGATACTCTAATTGCTTGTTAGTATAATTGTTTGTGTTATAAAATCATTCACACGTTATCAGTTTGAAACGTAATTACGACGTTTATTTCTCTCAGCTTTCAGCAAAAAAGGCAATTGCCAGACAAAGTATAATTCAATCACAACGACTATTCTACCTTTAATAAATAATTGAATTGATTATTATCTAATAAAGGCGTGTCGCATGATATCACTGTGAAACTCTAAGCAAACATAGATCTAAACTGATGTGATATAGAGTCTGAATTGCAATGAACGAGTAGGCTTTTGTCATAAATTGATTGATTCGTCGATCAACGGGTTGAAGCATTGCGCAGGCTTTTTGTGTTTAAATGAACTGTTATTAAATTTGGGGCATCTTTGTTCATATTTACCTTAATTTTTTATATTATGTAGTTGATTATAAAAGTAATGTTTGAATGTGTGAAAAGTTTAGGAATTATTTTTTAAACATTTTCCTTTAATTTTAATGTACTTGTTTACTTAAAAGATGTTACTTTAATTTCCGTTTTTTTTATTACCGTAATTTTGATGCTGATGATGATGATGATGATACTGATTAATTATCTTTACTCGAAAAGATTTAAAATGCATGTACCTGGATAAAAAATATAGGTATTGCCCCATAATACTATATCTCCTTGGATATCTCAATCTATAACCAAGATGTAAACACTGTTATCAGGTGTGCTTATCACCGGCGTGACCCTCATCACGGAAATGTGCGAGAACAGTCCGGACACGCTTAACCATTTCAAAAAGGTAAGATTTATTTTGATCCTTATTGCGTTCGCCATAGAGTCGCGTTAAGTGTACCTGGATATGATGTAATTCATTAATCTTTAGTTTTAAGAATATTTTAACCATAGATGTAATATCAGGTAATTGTACGTATATTTCATTAGATTTCTACGACTGTCAACAACATATTTCGATATGATAAATAATAATTTTTTTAACAGAAAATTCTATTACAACCCATTTAATTAATAATTATTCTACTATTTTTAATTTTTTAAGTGGGCTACAATTAAAATCACTGCCTAGGATAAAACAAAGTCGCCTTTCGCCGTCTGTACATCTGTATGCTTAGATTTTTAAAATTACGCATCAAATTTTGATGATTTTTTTAATACATAGAGTAATTCAAGAGGAAGATTTATATGTATATATGTATTAATATTACCGGTGCGAAGCCGGGGCGGGTCGCTAGTTAAAGATAATAGTTATTTCTGTACACAAGCTATAATTACTGTAGACAATGATAGATGTCGTTTAAATAATAGAGCAAGTGGTATAATTACAAATAATTACGTGTCTTACTTGACTTTCGAGACTAGTCTTTGAACCTAACACATGGTATTTACCTGCTAAAATAAATAGATTCTGTGTATATACACACGTGTATATACACGGTATGACGTAACTATCTAAATTTAGTACCATTCGAAAAGTGTTCAATGCATAAATGAATATAATAAACTGTTGAATTTGTTTTATTCCGGATAAACTAAGGAAATCATAAATAACCGAACGTAAAGAGGCTTTTCGCAAACTCTCAAAACATGGGATGAGTCAGAAACCAGGTGTAAAACGATCGAGTTTCAGTAAAAAAATCAGCTGGTACTGTGGTTGTTAGGGTTGCCAACTTTCAATATAATTCGTATCAGTTTTTTTCCTATTATAGGTCTTAAGAGGTAAACCTCTTTTATATACGTTCTTGTCAAATATTTATCATAATGTTTCTCAAGTATAATTATTCATGCTATGTGCCCGTGACAATTTAATTTAATTTAAATTTTCATATAAAATTTGATTATGAATATAAAATAATACAATGTAAATTAGTATTAAAAATCTATTTACATTTTTTTTTGTAATTTCTCTCTTTTTCATGTAAAATCCTCTAAATACCTGGATTGTAGGAATAAAATTGTTTTGGGTCTTAAGTATACATAACCTTGTGTAAGGTTTTGGATAAGAATCAATTTGTAATATTACTTATTATAAAATAGTAATTACTGTATGCACAATGTAGATGTAACAGGACCATGAATAAAATAACAAGTACTATTGAAAATTATTCTCGATTAATTTATATGTATACGGCATATAAAACATAACAATATGCGATTCGTTATGTAAACAATAACTACCATTGCATGTGGATTAAATTTTATTAAGATATTGAAGTTTTTTTATTTAGGTATATATTTTAAATCTTATAAACATATACCCTATTTTTTTAAGTTTCGTGTGGCTGTGTGATTTCTATATTGTGTTTTTTTTTTGTTTGAAAGGTAGGGTAGAAGTGTTATTAGCTATGTTTGATGAATAGCAATCAACGAAAGCCGCCGTCACAAATGGTGGTTAACTTTTTTATGATTCCCTCATAATGGGTAACGATTGAAATTGATTGACTAATAGAATACCATACACTATGTGGCAATTTTGAAATCCAAGATTTCAGCCACAATAAAATGGGATCAATCGATTTTTAAATACAAATATAATTTGCTTAACTTTTTGTTAAAATCTGATTTGGCAACCCTAATTCGCACTGGGAACGACGACTTACAAAAAAATCGGTCATTAAACTGAACTAAGTACTGCTTAACGGGTTATCCATTGTGGTTTCACTTTAGTCTCGACTTGTACATTTGATTATAAATTTGTTTTAAGTAACAATTTTGTATATAAAAATTAAAATTATTCAAATAATCCTAGCAAAAAATTATATCGCAATAACCACATTCATTTAAACTGAATTTTATTACAACCCTTACTGAATAAGTTCTATAACATGCCTCTTTAAATTATTGATTTTAAACTAGCGAAACATCGAAAAAATTTGTAAAAATTAATTGAATCGCTGTAAATATACCGAGCTAATCTTATCGAACTGATTTCACTCACAACGCCTCGCCAACCGCTTATCGTTTTTTGCTCTGATGTTTTTATTAGAACCGTGCTAATTCTAACGAGGTTACCATACAAGTGAAACTTTCAGAAATTTCAATTTATGAATTGGCAAGAAAAATATTACGTCACAGAAATGTTTACACCGTTTTAATTATTGCAATATATCGGAGACAAAATAAAATTAATAAATTAAGCTATTGCATTTTTATAAATTTATATTGAGAGAAAATATATATATCAAAATGTTTTTAATTGGGTGATTAAATAGCTACAAATAATAATTGCTGCATCTAACGTGAGGATTAATTATAGTCCTGTATTGTCTTGAGCTATAATAATAATGTATGTTAAAATGTAAATATGTATAATATAACTAATGTATGTTTGTGTTGTCCCATAGGAGAGCGGGCAACGCGAGGTAATCCATACGATGATCCTTGCACTATACCGTCACGTCTGTTGATTTAGATTATTGTTTCATAAATCGAATAGTTAATAACATAAATATGCGTTATATGGAGTCTTATCTTGGGGCGGTTGTTTATTTTTTCAATTGCCGACTTTTATCTTTAAATAAGGTCTGTTAAAGTACACACAAAAGTTAAAGAATACACAAAATATATACAGGACTACTTCCTTTTTGAAGTCGGTTTATGAGGCATATCTAGATCAACAGGCTAACTAAGATGTATCTAGCATGTCGTTGTGTTGGTCATATAATGTGTATGAAACTATGAATGGTATATATTGCGTAATTGGAAGCTTCACCGTCAAATATATTTAATTAACTAAAATTTATATATTATTGCTGTAAACAGTAGTTTGGTTATATACCCCAAAAACTGGTATAAACTTTGTCGCAAGTCACTTCAAATTCTTATACATGACTTATGCTTTTAATAGTAGATTATAGAGTTTTCAAAATTTAACTTTTTACCAATATAATATTCAGCTTATTGCCCTCGCTTGGTGGATATATTTTCGACGTATTGAGTCTGACGAATAAATTTCTATGTACGCATAGTCCTTCGACTGTGAAGCTTGATTTATCTCAGGGTGTTTGGGTATTCATAATGGACAAACAATTTACCATAAACAGTAATTACTATCATCGTCCTGGAGCAAGTTACAATATTAGCACTATATTAGTTGCAGATAGGTTTGTAGTTTGATCTCAAAATATGGGCTGGTACAATGCTCACCAGAGAAATGGTTGTAGGTCCGTTGGCATTAACATATTGTTTTTTTAAGACTACAGTTCTTAATGTACTCATCATATTATGGTTTTTTATGTTAATATTTACACTTACTTATTAATAAAATGAGAACACATACCAGTTAATTTTAGCCACTCGTTTGAATTTTGCACCCGATGACGTAACTAATGCAACGGTGGGGGTAAATGTCGTTTTTTTATCGTACTTATTTACTTTCGTATCCCTTTATGCAGCAGCGTTTTATTTCTGTTATCTATCGTTGGAGTATTTAGAAGATGCATTCGCCTGTTGGTTGTGTAAATAATTAGTAATTGTAATATCCCTCAGCTTTCTGTCGTTGTGCGCTGTTTTTCTCCGTTAAAGGGGATATTTTTAATTGTGTTTTGCTGGTAGATTGTGCCGAATTTGGTGAGAATATTGAAGAACTTAATCCTCGCTGGTTATTCGCCGGAGCACGATGTCAGTGGTGTCTCCGATCCATTCCTACAGGTGAGTTTATTTTTGAGAAAATAATTGTATGTTAAGAATCCTGAATTTCATAATTTTTGGGGTTTATCATGGTATACCCGTATTTTTAAGGGGTAATTATAACTCTAATATGTGATAATTTCCCATGTATAGATTATACCTTTCACCTTTATTATAGCATACTTGTACTTTTGGAGGGCGGGGGTGGGGGTAATTTAATTAGAACCCTAATATGTGTTTATTTCCCAGGTGAAAATCCTTCGTCTCCTCCGGATACTGGGCAAGAACGACGCGGAAGCGTCCGAAGCGATGAACGACATCCTCGCCCAGGTCGCGACCAACACGGAGACGAGCAAGAATGTCGGCAACACGATATTATACGAAACTGTGCTTTCTATCATGGACATTAAGTCGGAGAGTAGCTTGCGCGTGCTCGCCATCAATATACTGGGACGGTTCTTGCTGAATAATGATAAGAATATAAGATATGTGGCGTTGAACACGCTGCTGAGGACGGTACACGTGGACACGTCTGCGGTGCAGAGACATAGGACGACTATATTGGAGTGTTTAAAGGTAAATTTCTTGTGTTTGATTTTTAAGTATACATTTAGAAATTTAAAACTTTTTAATGCATTTTAAACGCGATTTATTCATTATGTTATTAACCCGACGCTGTTAAGTGTTCAAAACGTCGGGTTAATAATATAAGGAATAAATCGCGTTTAAAATCCGTTGAAAAGTTTTTAATTTCTAAAGGTAAATTTCTACTATTTTGAGCTATTTTGATAGTAGAAAACTGTTATATTTTTCGTTGTGATCGTAATTTAATTACCCGACATCACATAATACCTGTTTTCTGTATAATTGTCTAAGTCCAAAAAAACTGTGCAAGTTATCATAAATGTCTCAATGCTGTTTCAATGCAAGAAGTTAACCTATCTGAATTTTCTTACCAGGATCCCGACGTGTCCATCCGGCGGCGGGCTATGGAGCTGTCGTTCGCGCTGATCAACGGGCAGAATATACGCGCCATGATGAAGGAGCTGCTGGTGTTCCTGGAGCGGTCCGACGCAGAGTTCAAGGCGCACTGCTCCAGCGCGATGGTGCTGGCGGCCGAGCGGCATGCGCCGAGCAGCAAGTGGCACCTGGACACGCTGTTCCAGGTGCTGCTGAAGGTCGGTGTATATACCCAACTAGCTGCAAGCCCCCGTTCTGGGTGGTCATTTGTCCTATCTTTTAAGTTGGATCAAACTGCACATTATGCGCGAATTTGATTTAAATCGGTTAAATAAATTTGGAGTCGATCGCTGACAAACAAGTGACACGAAATTTATATATTTAGAGATAATAATAAAACCATATAAGAATTGAATGTGACAACATATGTATACCAAATGAAAAGAAAATCTCTAAACGTCGAAATGACGATTTTTCTTTCTGCTTCTCCCTCTCTCTTTCAAAACCAGCGTACCGCAGAGCATCAAAACTAAACATCATCCATTTTCAATGACTTTTTTGTTTCTATCTCTCTCTCTCTCTCTCACTTTATTTTCAATTAATATTTTAATTTTCTATGGATGCTATATGCCCAAATGAGCATACCCGCAGAGCGTCATAACCAAACTTCGTCCATTTTCAATGCCTTTTTTTTGTTTTTATTGAAAGAAACAATACATTAACACGTCCGTCTCGAACATTCCAGGCGGGCAACTACCTCCGCGACGACACCGTGTCGAACACCATCCAGATAGTGTCCGCGGCGCCGGGCGAGCGGCAGGCGTACGCGGCCATGCGGCTCTGGATCTCGCTCGAGCGCGCCGCCGTCTGCGGCGACGCCACCGAGAAGCAGCCGCTCGTGCAGGTACGTACCGTCAGCAACGAACATATACCAATGATGGAAATCCAGGGAACGTTGTGAGAGCCACGGGACAGTTAGTGTTGTGTACATATTATATGTACTTGGAAAAATTGACTTTAAAAAAATGCGTCAACTATAGAGTTTTTCGCCGGCTGTTCTCAGTAGAAAAAAAAACTATGTTATGACGATCCAAAAGTGCTTCTGTAAGAAGTCTAATTGGATAAATAAATGTTTGAGTTTGAGTTTGAAGATCGGTGAAGTTCCATCACTTTTAACCTCTCACACCCTTACACACGTGACAAAAGCCGTCCAAAATTATATAATATTTGGATGCTTCCCACGTACAGTCAGCATGTAAAATTATAAACCGTTCGCGTACAGTTGGGCATGCATATTTATCAATTATCCTTTGAGCAAAGTAAAGGAACGCATGCCAACTTATATGCCTCCTTGTGTACAGTCAGCATCATAAGCATGCAAAATTATTGTCTTACTTCCTCGTACATCCTTCCTGCAAAACCCTGGTGTCCATTTGGAAGGCCCTATGAACCGAACTTAATAAACAAAGCCAATTTCATTCAATTCCTACATGCAAATTTTACTAAACTGTTTCAGGTTGCGGCTTGGACGATAGGAGAGTACGGAGACATGCTGGTCTCGGAAGCCAGTAACGCCATATCTATGGTAGACGACGACGGAGTCGGTACGCTTATTTCTTTTTACACCTAGTTAATTAAGGAGATTCTGAAACCGCAGTGTAACCAAAATAATATAATTTATAATCTAGTTGTCGCATTATGTATCTCATCGAAAATGTAGTAACAGATTCCTAATGGATCATTTTATTTTGAAATAATATCTGTGAGACGAACATCAAAAATTAATATTTTTACAATTTCACTTTTTCTTTTTTTGTAACATGTATCTATACCCGACACACACTTAACCATGTACCATCGCGTCCACAGACGAGTTCAGCCGGCCGTCCGAGGAGTACGTGATCGACGTGTACCAGAAGCTGTTGTGGTCGACGCAGCTGTCGATTACCACCAAGGAGTTCCTGCTGCTGTCGCTGGCCAAGCTCTCCACCAGGTTCACCACGCAGCCGAGTCAGGAGTAAGTGTTTATTTATTTATTTGTAACTAGTTACTCGCCCCGGCTCCATCCGGGTAGACTATTTTTTGTAAGCTTTAATTTTTTTTTCGGGTTTTTGCGTTATATGTGGTGTAACTTACATAAATATCTGTGACTAGCTTCCCGCCAGCGACTTCGCCCACCTCCGTATTGTTCTTAACTTTTAAACCTTCCCTGGACAATTCAGAATGCACCAAAACCATTTTAATTCTGCCTATCTTCCTGCACATACTTGATTTTTTACTATTTTGTTAAGTTCCAGATTTCAATAAAGACACAGAGTTATTAAATTTGGAAATAAACTAGGTTGTAAGCAAGTTTTTAGTAAAGAAATATATCAACGAAATATCTTGTATATCAAATTATAATTCTTAAACTTTTATTTTTATATAACAATATTTTATGGTGTTTCCAGTAAAATCCGCGTGATCATAGACACGTTCGGCTCTCACATACACATCGAACTGCAACAGAGAGGTGTCGAGTTGTCACAGCTGTTCAGGTAAATCTTTATTTGCTTAGCTGTTTGGAGTAGTAGTAACAATAATTCGAAAGTGTTTCTATGGAAACACTTGGCAATAAAATTCATGATGTATATATTTATGAGCTTGAGTTTGTCATTTATAAAATTTCGCATCACTGTGCGTATGACGTCACAATGCTCGTGCCCCCTCCCCTACCCTCATCGAACGATCCCTGATAGTAAACGCTACCACTGCCCATGAACATTTGGAGAGGCGTAAGGTCGATTGCAGACCCCATACACCTCTACAAATGGATTGCCGACTCCAAATTGAAAAGGGAGGAGATGAGAGGACCTTATTCCTCAAGTAAGGACTGGAAACGGAAAGAAAAAGGATAGGTGCCTTCGTCTCACCCATTCGCCTTACGAAACACGGTAGCATGCTACTATTTTACGCCGGTCTTCTGCGATGGTGTGGTACAATCCCGGTGCGAGCTGGCCCAGTTCGTGCCGAAGCGTGCTCGACTAACTAAAACGTACGTGGGCCGGGCGCAGGCAGTACGCGTCGCTGCGGCCGGCGCTGCTGGAGCGCATGCCGGCGATGGAGGCGGGCGCGCCGCCCGAGCGGGACGACAGCGACGCGGAGCCCGAGCCGGCGCTCGCCGCGCCGCCGCCCGACCAGGTGCGCTATATATTATATACCCGTATATTCTATACCTATGTATATTTCTTAACTGGCGGTCCGCCCCGGCCGTGGTACATATATAAATGTTCATGGTACAGACTTTCATCCCCTGTTTTATCCGCTTGGGGGTAGAATTTGTCAAAATCCTTTCTTAGTGGATGCCTACGTAATAACATCTATCAGCATGCGAAATTTCAGCTCGATCCGTCTAGTGGTTTGAGCTGCGCGTTGATATATATGTCTACTATGTCAGAGGTGACTAACCTTTGAGTTATATATAAATTTATGAAGGATTGATGATAATATTGCAATTATTTTATTATTTTTCCTATTATTATCCTAGTTAGGATCTGCAGGATTAATGAATTTCCTTACAGTTACTTGATATAGGTGCAAGTGAGACAATTTAGTTAAATTGTATCTTTGAACACGCTTCAAGTTTTTAGTTTTTTTTTTTTACAAGTATTTAATACTAGCGTACCACCCCGGCTACATATACAGCATATAACGTGGGAACCGGAGATCACATACATATGCAATGGTGAAAAAAAAATTTCAGTTGTTAGTTTTGAGATTAGCGTGATAAAACCAAAATTTGGCTTCATATTAACAGTATGTAAAATTAAATTAATAAAAGTGCTTACAAAGTTGTTTTGTAATCAGGACGCCCTATTGGATCTCATCATCGGCTCGGAGCCGCTGTCCAATGGTGACGTGGAACACGCAGCGCCCGCCGCCAACAACAACACTACTACCAATGTGAGTTGTATGCTCGGTATTTTTTATAGTTTTAGATGTAATGTATAGTGTGACACTATCCTATACATGTGCTCATACGTATATGCGTATCTTTTTTTCTCGTCCATTTTCCATCGTACATATGAACATGATAGCTTTATGAATGCCAGAGCCTTCGGTCCTTGTCAATGTGGTCCTTTTCCTTTTTCCATGGTTCTTTCAGTAGCTCTTTAAAATTGGGCAACGCATTTGTCTCTGCAAAGCAGAAGCTCCCTCCCCTATCTTTGTATTTACATTCACAAAGCGATCACCATCACTAATGAACATTTGTTCATGGGGGGTCGTGGTCGCTTACCGACATAAGAACCCCCAGATCGGTTGTCTGTCTATAGCATCCTATCCTACTATCTTACTCCTATAATATTATAAATGCGAAAGTTTGTGAGGATGTGTGTATGTTTGTTACTCTTTCACACAAAAACTACTGAACCGAATTCTATGAAATTTGGTACTGAGATAGCTGGAGACCTGGAATAACACATAGGCAACTCTTTATTCTATACTCCTCTAATTTATTATATATTTATTTTCCGATATTCCTACGGCCTTACGCAGGCGAAACCGCGGGGCGCAGCTAGTAAAAAATAAAACAGTCACGCAATTCACTTTCCAATTCAAAATGTCCATAGTCATTACTTAGTCATCGCTCTTATCGACGATTAGTTAATTAAATATACACTAAAGCGATAAATTTAAAAATACTAGCATAGCCACATGAGGAAACTTACTGAATAAAATCATCCTAATAGTTGTGATTTGTAACTATTGTAATTACTCTTATACATGTGGTTTAAACGATATTTCATCATTCATTTATCTTATTTCAGGACATTCTCGATCTACTGAGCGGTCTCGACCTGAGCGCGACTAGCACTATGCCCGCGAGCGCGCCCGTGAGCGGAGTAAGCGCAATGAGCGGTGTCAGCGGCGTGAGCAGCCTCAATAACAATATGGCGCCCTCTTTGCTAGATGGACTGTTTGCCTCGCCATCTGCTGTCACTAATGCTGCGCCCTCGGGTTAGTTAAATGTTAACTAATTTATTATTTATAGTTTAGGTTATTTTTCTTTAATTCCTATAAAAATTCATGGTTTTTTGTAAAATAGTATAAACAGCTTTCTGTGAAGGTTTGTTTCATTATAATTGCCGTATATAAAACCTATAAAATAATTGGCGTTTCTATTAATACCTTCTTTTTTTCTAGAAATACTCTATAAACTTTATTTAACTCTTTACTCGCAGCCTCAGCTAAGTAGAGGCTAGTCCAACAATGTAAAATGATACAGTAACAATGTTGACGATACAAACCCCCTCAGAGACGATAGTAACGGCGCTGGAGCGCAACGGCCTCCGCGTGGAGCTGCACGTGCGGCGCGGCGGCGAGACGGCCGCGATCACGATGCGCGCGCACTCCACCGCGCCCGCCGCCATCACGGACTTCCTCTTCCAGGCCGCTGTGCCGAGGGTGAGTCGTCTGTATTGTCTATGCTGGCTGGATAGCCAAAAAAAAAAAAAAACAAAATGTTGCAGTGTTCCTTTTTTAAATGAGAACGAAATGAGGCTTTGCCAAGGGTGAGTTGCCTGTCTTGTTTGTGCTGGCTGTATTGGCAAAAAAAAAACCAAATGTGCAATGCGTTCCTTTTTTGAATGAGAACGGAATCCAGCGGCTCTGTCGAGTGTTAGTTGTGTGGGCTGGGTTTAGAAAAATTTTGGATTATTTTTTATATGGCAGTGGAATCCGTCAGCGATGTGTACGATATAGGTGGCCATATCCTATCTGACTGGATTTAAGTAAATAAATGATATAATCATTTTTAACTAAATATGGGCGAATGTAGAATTTTTATATGCCATGTAAAAGAATCTATACACGCTGGGTTTATAAAAATACGATTTTTTTTTGTTACAGTTATTTCAGGCTGAATTATTTATAATGATGTATGTTAATTTTCAATGTCGAAAAATAAAAACCATTGACTTTATTTATAGATTAAACTTTTTTCACTCTAATTGAATGTATTAAAATAATTGCTAACAATTACACCGCTACGTGCATAAATATTACTTAAAACGACGAAACGAGACATTTCATTTATAATTTTAGACATTATAACAAATGATTTTTCCGCAGACATTCCGACTGGACATGATGTCGCCGTCGGGCAGCGTGCTGACGCCGCAGGGCGAGATCACGCAACTGCTCAAGGTCACCAACCCCTCCAAGGTATTTAGCACTTTTTAATCATTTTTTCTATATTTTCTTTTGGACTTTTTCTATTTGATTTAGAGATTGATGAACAAGAAATTGATATTAGATGTTATGTGCCTTCATATAGCTTATGTCATACATTTTTTAATTATTAGAAAAGGTTTGTCTTTAAAAAAATCGATAGTATTATAATTGTACAAACTACATTACAGACTCCACTCCGTCTCCGGATAAGGGTGTCGTACACGATCGACGGCAACCCGGTCCTGGAGCAGGCGGAGGTGAACAACTTCCCCCCGGACCTGTTCAACTGACGCGCGGCCCTCTGTCTCTAGCGGCCCGCGGAGCAAGGCCCACGGGACACATGACCCGCGGGGCATGGCCCACGGGACACATGACCCACGGGACATACGACCCGTGGGTCATGGGCCACACGGATAGAGTCACACTCGGCCTACGAAACTTGGCCCGTGCGCCCCGTGGACCATGAGACACTCGGCCCATGAGACAAGTGGCCCACGGGACACATGCACCCACGATAGAAGGCATACGATAATTATTACCGGTTTGGAGGGATGCACGGACAAACAGACAGTGTTAGATATTTTTGTGATTATTGTTATATATTATTCTGGTGTTGAAAATTAGAAATGGAAGGGAAATTGAGTCAAAACTCAAAATATTTAAAGAAGGTTAGTCATTGTATTTAATTGATAAATACAAGATGTTGAAACACCAATTCTCTTTATTGTAATCATTGTTAATACCCCAAAATTATGGCTACATATGACTGAATAATATATCATTCACAAAATTATCTTACGCCCAATGTATAGTGATGCCTAACTGTATAATTGGTAGATGTTAGTCGCTATGTGGTATGGCTGCTTTATATATTGTCATTTTAAGTTTATTAACAAAGCACCTAACATATAATAACATAAATTAAAAGAAAAATAAATAACAATTTCAAAACATTTTATATAACCTATATTTTAACTTCTGAGTCCAAATGTTCGTAAGAAATTCGAATTCTTTGATGATTCAGAAACGGCTAAATAAATATATTGTCTATTTTTTATGTGGAAATTATGTTCATAATTTATCTATGCTAAATGTATATTATAGCAGCCATACAAACAAACACGCTGTACAAATAGCGGTTGGCCATATTGGCTTGTGGGTCGTTCCTTAAGCTGCAATTTGAGAAATTAGACACAACCGTATGTAATATAGTGGTGAAAGATAGTTATCGGTAATAACGTCACACTTTAAATAATACTAACGTAACAATCCCTTATAAATTCTCATTTAAATATGGTATCCCACTTCCATCTTTTTTCTACGAGATTTAATGGGAATTTTTCATATATTTTCACTTATTTATATTATTAATTTCTTTGTGAATATCTTATTGCTACTAATGCTCGCTAAAAGATTGTTAAATAGTAAATATGACAAATAATTTTTATAAACATGCAGTGATATACAACAAATTTACTGCTTTTCTATATAAATACTATAATGAAAAGATTTTTTTTGAATTTTCGTTTCTAATAATTGCGCTTATAATAAAACTGGAACCCATTATTTATTCCGAAGTTTCGACTATTTAATGTGTGACGTCGTTTATAGATGACCTAAGGCCTGAAAACACATAGATATTTTTCTAGGTTAACACTTAAATTCTAAGTTTATGTGTTTTTCAGGCCGTACTTAGAGATTCGTTTAACATTCCACTTTAGATAAATACTAAAAGACTTATTCATTCGTGTGACTGGGGCCCATTGTGCGGACGTGGTCTTTCTATTAATTCCTCAAACAACAATATAATATTATTTTTTATAAATTTTTCATACAACTGACTTTAAATTTGAATGTAAATGGTTCTTAAATTTTTGTTCGCAATCGCGAGTATGATAAATTATGACTTTTAAAATCGTCATCATTCTTATTGCTAAATATAGTTGAAAACAGAAGGATTATTTATGAAAAACATTATGGGATTCAATTGTCAGTATTATTCAAATCTCATACAACTTACCGCAAAAAATATATGCAGGAGCTGCAAAATGAAAATTATCTTCGTTCAAATGGTACAGGACTGGCATTTTTATGTTTGCTTTAATTTCCATAAAATTTACTTACCGCAACGTAAATAAATGTATAACGAAAATGGATTAAAAAAAGATTTTTTAATCCATTCGGTTTTTGGTTGGTAACCTTTAGGTAAAGATTTATTTCAACATGGGCTAAAACATCTGTTATGTATATAGGGAAGATGTGTATAATAAGATGTATAGTAAGGCAGGATTGATTGTATGTGAATTGTACTTAATATCATATTTTATTTAAGATTTCTAACATCATTAAAAATTACGTGCCCTAAACTAATGTAGTAAATATGAAATATTTAATTTATCTTATAGTATTTCTCAAATTTGATTTATGCATTTTATGATATTCATTTAATTAGTCATTATTTTAATTTTAATGCTTGACCATATTTGAGGGTTGTAGAATCACTTCCAATCATCCTCTATCGATTACAATAGATTTTTAAATTGTCAGTATAGTTTTACAAAATGTTTTATCTGCTGTCAATTCTATTATTGAAATAGTACTGTTCCTTTAAAAGAAAGTTTTTTATTCAGCGACAATGTAAATAGATAATGCATATATGTAAGAGTATAGTTAGAGACCGTTAACGCTACCCTGAGCCCATCTTTCATGTTTTGGGACATAACGTAAGTGCTTATTATTTTGTTATTTATGTTAGCCACTAACCAGCACATTATATTGAGATATTTATATAAAATAAACACGTGTTCGCACGACAGTTTTATTTTTTAGTTACATTTATTTTTCCATTATAAAGAGAGCTTCGCAAAAGATACATAATATATCGCAATTTGGTGCTTCATTTTATCTAAGTATCTAACTAGAAGGCCCTCCACGATGTGAGATGATTTAGCGCTATGTGAGAGATGTACATAATAATGATTTTATGTAAATTGGTTAATAAATATTTGAGAATGTTTATATAATCACCAGTTTTGTTTTCTTTCAAAACCTAGCCTCACATGTAATGAAAACCTTTATATTTATTTCCTTTTTTTTCTAATAATTGTTACAGTTATTCTTATATAATTTTTATTTGTGTATCAAATCGCAAAATATTATATATTTAATAAAAAGAAATAAGCATATTTCAAAAACTTTTATTCACTTATCACAAAAGAGGTTACAATTTCTTCCATCTCAATACATCTTGCAATACTATTGAATCTCGAAAGTAAATTATTCTATCATAGGAGTAGCGGGAGAAGGTCTTCCGCTGACACTGTTGAACAGTCTGTCCTTTATCATCTGAGCCATCAAGCCGTGGATGACTTCGATAGTAGTTTTGCACGCGTCTTTGGTCGCCTTACCGAGTTTATCTTCGGTGCGCTTCTCGTGAGGATCTGCACCAGCAACTATAAAACCACCACGACCTGAAAATTTAATAACTATAATGTACATGTATTTTCTTGTAAGATTTAGCAGGTGCAATATACATAATATTTTGATGAAAGCTACACTGATAAAGACTTTAATAACTACATAATAAATCAGGTGCAATATTAATTTGAATACTTTTTACTTAGGTTAATATGCCTTACTTTTTTAACTAAAACAATTGCTATAATAAAAATTTCTTAATATATTGCAATGACATAAATTTTCTTACCCAAACTGACTTCACTCTGCTCCAATTTATCAGACAAGTCAAATATCTGTCCAGTAGTATAATCGGCATTGGTTATCAGGCTGGAACTGCTCAGAGTGTTGACCCAATATTTGTTCCATAGTGAGTCTAACAGCCTCCGATCAAGGGATGACTTGAAGTAGGACACTTCTAATGAGTAATATTGTTTGCAATGAACACCAAAATCTTCTATCTTGTTCAGTGGGATTGTTTGATATTCGGATGGCTCTTCATTTGCTGGTTTGTAGCCCTAAAAATAAAAACAAATCTATAATTTTTCCAATAACTTTCACAAAACAAATATAAATAGTCACAGATACTTTCCCAAACTTATTTTTGGGATTTTTGCTTTTTAAGTTCAAAATCTACAAAATATCAGTAATTTATACCTTAGGATAAGTCCTAAAAGCTCCGAGACACACTTTGCCAGCTGATATGGTTCTGACTGGATCTATGACGATAGCCACAAACGGCTCTTGGAAGTTCTGATTAAGCATCTGAGTGGACACATCGATGCCTGACAACCAGCAACCATACCCAGGGTGGCTGTGATACCAACCAATAGCATTTTCATGTCTGCCCACCTGAGAAATGTCAAATATTTATTATTAGTTGTGATTTAGGATAATATTAATATCAATCTTTAAATCATAAAAACTCATGTGTTAATATCAAATAGCCTTAGCTTTCTTAAAATATAGTGTGTTCATAAATCTATACTAATACTAGCTGCACCCGGCAAACGCTGTTCTGCCTTACTCTTATCATTTAGGGGTATGAAAAATAGATGTTGGCCGATTCTCATAGATACCGGATAAGCACAAAAAATTTCATCAAAATCGGTCAAACGGTTTCGGAGGAGTATGGCAACGAAAACTGTGACACGAGAATTTTATATATATAGATTATAAAGCTGAAGAGTTTGTTTGACAGCACTAATCACAGGAACTACTGGTCCAATTTGAAAAATTCTTTCAGTGTTAGATAGCCCATTTATTGAGGGAGGCTATAGGCTATATATATACCACGGGCAAAGCCAGGGCGGACTGCTAGTATAAAATAAATGTTACCTGTTTAGCTGCCTCAATATAAGCAGTCATGTATTCATAGGCTTGAGCTTGTGCATTCACTCTAGTTTCAGTGCCTTCCACAGGAAGAGCAAAAGAATCCATTACTATCATGGTGTTGGCATCAACTTTACCTGCAAATGTTACCAGGTTAAATATAGAAAACTTTACCGAAAAACAGGAAGAAAATAAATTCAAGCAGATTTCATACGAAGAAATAAGCAATCTGACTTTTTCAAGATATATATTTAAGAATTTACCTAATAATAATCCCATAACTTCCAAAGTACCGCCAGATCTTGCGTGCATAACCATCTTCAGCAATGCAAGGGCCGATATTTTGATGTCTTTAAAAAAATGTGGGCTGTGAAGAAAACAAATACATAAGATTAAGTAATATATATACCCTATTATGATTAAGTAATATGTATAAGGAAATAAAAAGGAACCCACTCTTTCTCCCATGGTTTAGCTATGAGAATGTCTTGTTGTTGCTTTTTGTCATAGCGATATATTTCGTCCACACTTGAAACTGTTTCGATGTTATTCGCCATTGTCCAAGTCTTTTGAGCTATAGTGCATTGTGAATCAGCACTTGTGGAAGCCATATTTTTTAAATATTAATTCTCAAATTATACTTTCTCGTTCACGATTGATATTAAAAACATGAGACAACAATCGTCTGTTTTCAGTTTTTGTCTTTTGAGTTTTGACATTGACAATGTCCAGAGAAAATTTTTAAATGACTTTGAAATATATCACAGATAATCATCTACTTTATTACACTGCCTGATTAAAAACTCACTCAAAAAGGTACTACACGAACAGTCTTCATCATACTCAAAAACAAAACTGCACCAATATCTAATCCTAGTCAAAGTTATAGGGAAAATAAAACTGTTATACACATTTACAACGAACAACACGAACGAACGACAACGAAAGCCTTTTGAAAGAGAAATCACTTTTATTCATTTATTGTAACAAAACATTTGTTGCATTTATATATACATACATACTTTGGTGTGTGTTTGTTTAGCATATTTTCATTTAGTTTATTGTTTGCACTCAAAATTTGTACTACCCACATCTACCATTCGTTCATTTATTCATTCAATTCAATTTACTACTATTGACTGCAGCAAATAATGAACGAAATTCTTTGCGCTGACGGCTGAGTGCCGGTGTATCCGCCCACTAAAAAAAAATTGACCAATCGTGTAAAAGCACGTAAACATTTCCAGCACTTCATTTATTTAATAATTAATAGTTATTGACGTAAGTTCGAGTATGTACGACGCGAAAGAGAAGTGTAAAAGTGTGATGAAATATCATAGAACTATTTTGTAGCGGTCTTGTTGCAACAAGAGCATGCGATCGTCAAGACTTTAAAGTACAGTGTTGTATTTAATGTGGCAAAGTTGAGTTGTAGTGAAATTTGTCGTATGCTGTAAACAAAATGAGCGTACCGATTATAATCACTGTTCCCAATGGCTACTTGGAGGTGGAAGATGGGGATTCACCGGTCGTGGTTGACTCGGCTCCAACTACACCTTCAAGGAAGCGAAGGCTCGACCACCTGACATGGGAAGAGAAGATGCAACGAAAGTGAGTCACGTTTTGATTGCGTGTCATACTTATCTGTTTATAGAGGCTAGTTCAATGTAATAACTTGCTGGTTTCCTGTTGAGTAGAGTAACTACGAAATATTTAAACTGTGGGCCCCCTTCACTACAAAATTGCATCATTAGAATGAAATACGATTTAACAATATATACATTACATGTATATACGATACATACATACAAATATATACTATTTACCTTTACTACTTAATAT
Organism: Zerene cesonia; assembly: GCF_012273895.1. Lineage (NCBI taxonomy): Eukaryota > Metazoa > Arthropoda > Insecta > Lepidoptera > Pieridae > Zerene > Zerene cesonia. The sequence goes on along the minus strand of NC_052121.1, from coordinate 8,901,120 downwards.
TCTTTATTTTTTTTAAAAATCATTAATATTATTGTTATAATTTTAAAACAGATTTCAATATACACAATATATCTTACTAAGTAAATGACGATATAACAAAGCTGGTTCTCGAAATTTCGATTTCTAAACAATAACATTGATCTCGCAGGAAGCTGAAGAACCGCGTCGCGGCGCAAACATCGCGGGACCGTAAGAAGGCGAAAATGGATGAGATGGAGAGCAAAATAAACCACTTCATGGAGGTGAACGAGATGCTTGTCAAGGAGGTGGAGGAATTGAAGGCGATGAACAAGCGTTTGTTGAGCGAGAACGCAACGTTGAGAAGCGAGGCGGCGGCGCGGACCGTCGCGGAAGCCCCGGGACCGGCAGAGTCTCATCCTCAGCAGAAGGAGGGGCTTCCGTCGGCGATCCGCGCGGCGCGCCTGCTTCTGGCGATGTGTCTCCTCTCGCAGACCTCCTCGCACACCTCGAGTCTGACGAATACCTCGATACCCTCCATCAACTTGCAGACTCCCTCCTCAAAGAGATTGATGCAGGTGCTACAGGAACGCCTGAAGATGTAAGTTTTTTGTCTATTTGTACAATAAATAATATTATTGCATCATGCATTAAGTCATATTAAGCACATGCACTAGCTATCCTTTGTTATACCATGAATATTAATTATCTTTCACTTTAGATAAAATATGCATACCTATACTATAGACTAGTATAATTCATAACTAAACAAAAGATACAACTATATAACATTGTGTGTGATGTCATTTACAATGCTATTTTCTTTCCACAGAACTCAATCAGGGAAAATAGAAAATGTACTGAAGGACCTGAAATGGTGGGGTCCGCAGCAAAGCACATGGAATCCAGTGAAAGTAGAGTCCTAGACAGTGAGATTAACCTCAAACATGATGTGGACAGAATACTGGAACAGCACTCTTACGCACATCCCTACCCCACCATAGAAGTTACAGATACAGAAGTTAAAGAAGACGGTGACAAAGGTGATATATTCTATGCGAGCTATGAAGCAAATGACTGTGTCACGGTGGAAGTTCCCTGCGATGAACAAGTGGTGGAAGAAACAGCATTGGACTGTGAAATGGACTTTAGTGAACTAACAAACAATTGCTCAGACATAACATTGGAATGTGACATGAAGCTCTTATCGCCAATGTGTTTGTCGCCTAAATCCATTGATGATAGTTTCAGTTTGTCACCATCGCATACGAATTTAAGCTCAGATATAGCATACGAATCTTTATCATCACCGTTTAGTGAACCAGATTCTTTGGATTTGTCAGATTTTTGGTGTGAATCATTTTCGGAGTTGTTCCCAGCTCTTGCCTAAATTAAACTGCATTCTCACCAAAGACTGACTAGATTGTTAAGTTCAATGACAAATTATGTTTAAACAGATTGATATTTATTGTTAAGTTATGTTTTACTTCTGTAAGTGACTATATGTTAGTGTAGGTATGTTACGTTTAAGTGCTGTTATTAAACAACTTTAAAACATTTGTTTCTTTTTCTTTGTCCCAAATAGTTTTACAGAATAATATTAAAAGTTATGTCTCATATATGCAATAAAATTTACAAAGTTTTCACAACTCTTTCCCCTATATAACAGCAATTTCATACGAATGAATCAATTAACACATAGTCCATTCCATAAAATAATAAACTGGGTCATAAATCTGGAAAATGCATATTAACAGTCGATAAGAAATAATTGATGATTGTTATCGATCGCGCGTAGAATATTCTACGAGCTTCTCAAGGCCAATAGGTTTAACAATTATGTGGCAACGATATTTTTTTTTTATTTCGAAATTAATCAAAATAAAAATTTACTAGGGAAAGTAGTCTACAGATAACTAATTGGCTACAGGGAACAAAACTAAAATACCTATAAGCTTATGAGCATGAAAGCTCATCATTTTTGTTTTTCTACCTTTCGTCACAGCAATCAAGGTCAATATATGATAGATCTATGTAAATGCTGCATGCGTCACCGTATTACAATTCTGATTTCTGATGTAACGTTGCGTTATAATTACACAGTTGTACCATTCATCATACATCACAGCTGTGTAAAATCTTATTCATACTGCTAAATCTTGTCTTTACTTATAAATACGGTTTAAAACTTTGTTTATTTGTCCTTCATTCACGTCGCATCTAAGCGGCCTGTGGATATGATTTTTGTGCTTGGAGATAGGATAGATAGTTAGATTTCGCTTTGTATCTTTCCCATAGGAAATTTTATCCCCGAAATCAATAAATTCCGATATATGAGGCTATATGAAAAATGTGACATGTACAATTGTAGGATGCATTTGTCTTTGAAATTTTTTTAACTGCGTAAGCGGAATGCCATATGCTAGTTTGTCTGTTACGATTTCATGCTAGCATCGGTTTAGATAAAGTATGGAAGGAAAATACTTATTTTTCAAAAATTGAATACATCAGTCTAGTCTTGATATGGAGGAAGACAAGCTTGCCCGTGATATCGATTCCAGAACACAGCTAATCTCTTATATCATATGACGTTTTCCCCTTCAACATTTATGGCGTAGGTTAATAATTACTCATGATTTGTCGCCTAAACAAATAGATATTAAAAATGAAAACTGAAACAGGCATGAATTAATTTTGGAATATCAATTAGTAGGTGCGCCCCGCGGTTTCACCCGCGTAAGTCCGTATCCCGCAGGAATATCGGGATAAAAAGTTGCCTATATGTTATTCTAGTTGTCCAGCTGTCTACGTACCAAATTCCATTGTAATCAGTTCAGCAGTTTTTGCGTGAAATAGTAACAAACACACACATCCTTACAAACTTTCGCATTTATAATATCAGTAGGATAGGTAGCCAGTAGTCGTTATAGAATCTCAGAATTCCCTTAATACGAGTATTCAATTAAAAATAATTTAAAAGTAAACTCGCGGCGGCCTCAAGTCGGGTATTAACTAATAAAGAAACAAGCAGCCGTCCACGTCCAGACTTAGCTCTCCTGTATGCTGTCAAACCGCCACTGTACGGAGTATTGTACTCAAAACATATAACGTATCTACTGCGTTGAGCCCTTGCAGGAGGTGCGCGAATATAGTGGGTATCCAGCTTAGGTATCGAATGTACCAGGGGCATGCCGCATCATGTGGGCACATCCACCGAATTAGTTAGCCCGCTATAGGATTGCAAAGAGCTCTTTCTAATAGTAAACTAATATCCAAATTAGTAATATGCAAATTAAATTAGCCGGTCAAAATCCAGATATTTTCTATATTAAATACACCAATAAATACACTTATCATCCGCATGAAGTCACTGAGAAAATTGTAAAAATAAAAATGCTTCGTAAGAAAACATTAAATATATTTGTTAAAATATTACAGATTCAATAAAATCATGTCACTTTACATACATACAATAATAATAATTACGTTAAACTTGCGGTTAATGACCCCATAATCCTCGAAACAAACCGGTGCCAATACACGGTGAATCCCATATTTTCATTAGATAATATTTTTTGCAAAAATAAATGCATAATTTGTGCAGTAGACCATAAATAAAAGAATTTAATGTGACTTAATATGAAAGTAAAAGAAGACAGCATTCAGTCTTATACTCGAATATACATATAAAAAAGCTAGTATTTAACTACTACTATACAGATAAATATATAAAGGGAAACAACATTTTTTATTTTGAAAATATAATGACTTATCCAGATAAAAAACAGAAATTCTCAGAAAGGTCAAAGGGAAAGAACTGAACAAATTGACAACATATGGTGTATCGAAAGAAACGGATTCCAATTGCAGATAAATTAATTATATAGTCAATTAAAATGTGTAGAATTAAAATAACATGATAAGAATGCTATCTCACTAATACTTCGCAACAATAATAAACTATAAAATGAACCTTAAAACGTGTGCTTTTAAAGTCCATTTTTATGCTTTGACTATTGAATAGGAATCACCGTGAGTGCGTGTAACATATCATTTTGTATATTTTGGCACTCGCGACTATCGTTCTAGCTTTAAGCGGTTTTAAAGCAAAAAATAATATAAAATTATACAATCTGTACAACCGACGTGTAATTACTAATGGAAGATATGAACTTAACAAAATAATAAAAACTTATTTTCTGTTATTTAGTTGTGTTGTAAATGACTTTTCGCGAATTTTTTTATTTTAAATATTTAAGTTTATATTGTTTATCCAACGTAAAATTACCGAAGTTTTAACTATAATTTAGTATGCAATAGAAGTCTACCATAAATAAAGGCGAATATTTGTAAGAAAAAAATAATTTGTTATTCTTAGTTATGGCACTGAGCGAGGGATTTTTGCCAGTGGAAAAAGTGTAAATGTTTTTAGAAATAATTGCTTTTTTATTCGTTTACAATCTATGCATTTATGTTCGAAAGAACTTATTGGACAGTGAAGACTTCGGGACTCATGCATATTTTATAAATCGTTTATAAATAACAAAAAATAAATCTTTTCATAAAGCGTTTGTTAAAATGCAGCTATTATGGCTTTTAAACTTAAGTTTAAAATAATAGTCAAGTATATTTCAAGTTATCATAAGTCATATAAAAGTGTTTTGTAGTACCATTATACTTATGCCTTGAAAACACTCTACGACAAATAAAAAAAATCTCAAAATTTGTGTCGTATTCCTTGTGAGTTATATCTGAAGCCCTTACACATACAGACGTATATCTTGTATCAGTAATGTGAAAATATTTTCAAAAATACTACCTACAACTACTCTTCCTTCAACACTAGACCAATTGCACGTTACAATAATAATTATACGACCAATAATTGCTTTCTATCTAATTTTAGAACCATTTTAGTACGAACACTAATTCAATCATCACATCATTATTTTCATTGCTAACTTGTCTACACAATTTTTTAGAATTTCACATACATAATATCTTACTGAAGTTACTATAATTTACGATTAGAATCAATAACGTTTACCATAGTAATGTTTTTTAATTATACATATGGCAATTCATCTTTAGAAGACATAAATAATCTGTGGACTTTGAAATGAGCGCCATCTAGCGTTTCGTTACAGAACTTTATCCAAACAGTTTGTCGAAGCAGGCGTGGCAATAGGGTTTGTCGTTCTGTTCCTTGAACGTTCCTTTGTTGAGTTGTCTCAAACAGAAGGCGCAGACGAAGTGTTCCGGGTGGAATTTCCGGAACATGGCCGTGATGCACCTTCCGGCGATGGGTTTGTGGCAACCGGCGCACAGGGAGCCCCGTTTCCCGTGATAGTGGGTCTCGCAGTACGGCTGCCCTTCGTGCTCGAAGAACGAGCCGCCGTGGAATGGCTCACGACACTCCTGCAATTGAAAAGAATTATTGCATTACGATGAAAGATTACATTGACCTAATCATATCAAGTATCTGTAATTATTATTGAATGTAATAGAAAAAAATGTGATAGAGACCACTACACTATCTTTCCATCGATAGCCTCACTCAGTACACTAGAAATCGCTGTAACAGCTTTTTGCTGCTTCCTGCATTGTTAACTCCAGTTTCCATTCCATTAAGAATAAATCAATATTGCATATGTCAGTTCGAGAAGTGTAGTAATTATATACGATTAAACAGTATTCCGTATCGACAAATATATAATAATAAATATATACATACAATATATACATAGCTACAATGGACAGATTAAAGAAAATTTTGTACTTTTTAACTTAAACATACTTTTAATGGTTTGTAATAATTATACTACGGTCATAAATTATGAGATTCTCCTCTTAGCGAAATTTTTGCGTGTTTTGCGTCTTTTATGTTTACCGTTATATATATTTGCGAATAAGACATTTGAACGGGCCCAATTAATTAAGTACCCCACCTACTTTTAAGTATGTTGGAAGAATATTATATTAGAAACTGTAACACTACGAACCCTCAAATACATAGACTTTTTTTAATGACTAATAAAGAGGACAAAAAGCCTCATGTTTAAAACTTTTTGCTTTTCTCTTAAGCTTTATAGTCTGTCAAATGTTTAGATTGATGATCTTGCAACATTTTGTACGAGTTTTTTTACAATTTGTTTTTAAAGTATAGAAATTGCTGTAGTGCCTTTGGATCGAATAACATTATATCTCACTAAATGTGTTTATGTGAGGTCGATATATTATAAATTAATAACAATTAAGCACGTGTTAAATCTATATCCTCTTTACTAAAACACAATAGATATTAATTTTTATATTGAATAATATCCTTGGAGCTCTCTCAGTGAAGCACATTATTTTTGCATTAGTAAACGGCGTTAATGTGTTTATCGTGTTAAAAAACATCCCTGACATTGACTTGATGGACGAACACGCTTTTAAATACCATTTCTAAATTCTGACACGCTTTTGGATAGAAACCAATTTTT
>NC_052121.1:8886184-8893677 GCF_012273895.1 Zerene cesonia | reverse complement strand
CCCGATGGGACGTTACGAAATTGTATTGACGATCCAAGTCTAGGTGGCAACGTACGCAAAACCGGCCGGCTGAGAAGAACCGAAGCGAATGTTCACCGAGTGAAATGTTTGACTATGTACTCTAATATTATAAGCTCCCGGCCCCACTACGACTGTGATGTAATTGCGATACTATCTTTAGATGCTAGCTTTTGGGCGGGTGCGAGGGAGACGACCCTAGTTCTCTGGAGTGACGGTCGAACGCTGGAAATAGACGTGGCCCAAGAAAGGCGACTAGTAAATATTATAATAAACGGAAAATCTGTTCTGTAGTGCAGTGTGCCGAGGTAGCCATGACAGCTACGCGAAAATTTATAAAGATGACTCAATTTATTGTTTGCGTATGTAATCAAATATAATGGAGTTTGCTCATAAAGCAGAACATATGGGGTGAATTTGTTTTTTTTTATGAATGGAGATGTTGGGATGGATCTTAAAATCGTGCAATACATAATGTTCGATGTTATTTTCTTACTGTCGTAAGTGACAATGTGCCAAGTGTGATTGGCCTCGAAAACACGATTATCGGGCTGCTGCATTTGTAATAGAGCGAATGAAACATTAACAATAGTTTAATGTGTTGTTACATTAACAAATTGTCGTTTGAAACTGAGATGATGCCTTGCGATCATACAGTAATATTATACTCGGAAATTTGATTACAAAATAATGAAATTTCTTGGGCTCTACTTTAAATACTGCATTAACTGCATACATTATTAGTGGGGACTAAGTAATTGATTTATAAAAAATTCACATTGTTTGTAAAAAAACACAACGCATAATTAAAAAAAGTTAAATCTTTCTTATATTTTCTTTTCCGTCCATATCTTCATACAATGCGAGTACTTTCGTGGTTTAAAAATTATTATCATAAATTTATAAAAGAGATAGATAAACATATTTCAGAGTCCTGCTATTGGGGTTCATTATCAAAGAAACGACAAAGGGCAACAATCAGACTCCTCTTACCATTAAATTTTTCGCAAAATTTTTATCGGATGTAAAACACCTTACGCTCTTATTTATTTATTTTACACACGAATAACGTAGGTATGTACGACTATTTAGAAAACGTTCTACAATTTTGGTTATTTAATTAGGTAATGTATTTGCCAATAAAATATTGTCTTCGATAATTTATCTATTTGATGTATCCATACTAATCCTAAAATAAATTGTGTGTTAGAAAGCAAATTAATCTCTGGGGTTTTCAGACGAATTTAGAAAACAACAAGGAAAAAAACATAAGAATGTATACTCCTCATGAATACGTGCAGGACTTTTTACATTTTTTGACATTAGCCTGTCTGTTCTTTTGCATAAATGCATGGCAGGAAGAAACGATCCACATTTTACATTACTTCTACAATTGGGGATCCAATAAAACATGCACATCAGTGCAGACAACCTTTTAAAATTTTTACATTGCTAAATTAATGAAAACATGTTGACAACAAGCACTCACTTTAAAATCAGACAGCGACGCCATCAGATCATCGAGCTCCTTGGTAGCGCTGGAGGCGTGGTGCCGGTGCGTGGTACTGGGCTGTGGTTGTGGTGGTGGTGGGGCCGCCGGTTCCACCACAGTCTCTTGTACGGTCACCGTCACTTGCTTGGTACCGGGGCGGGGGAGCGTGCCTGATGGTGGCACGGGGGACGTTGACGCGCGGCTGGCGGGGGAAGAAGTGTGCCTTGGTAAGGTTTAATATGTATATACTATACTAGCTGTCCGCCCCGGCTTCGCCCGTGGTACATATAAAGCCTAAATTCCCCCTCAATACTTTTATTGTAGGGCATCTAAAACTGAAAGAATTCAAAACGGACCAGTAGTTCCTGAGATTAGCACGTTCAAACAAACAAACGAACAAACTCTTCAGCTTTATAATATATAGCTGTCCAGTTGAATATCTGAATTATTGCGATTAGAGTTATATATTTGAGTTTAAATAATATCAAACGAACTAACTAACCCTTCAGCTTTATAGGTATACTGGTTTCGATGTTTCAATAAAGATATGTTACGGAACCCTATTTTTTTCCAAAATAAAATATAGTCTATGTTACTCGTGGATAATGTAGCTTTCGAATGGTGAAAGAATTTTTAAAATCGGTTCAGCAGTTTTTGAGCCTATTCATTACAACCAAACAAACAAACAAAGTTTTCCTCTTTATAATATTAGTGTAGATAGTTGCTAATAAATAAGCTCTGCCAATCTTAAAGTTTGTCCTCATGTATAGACAATTTAAGCAAATACGTCAAAGTTTATTTTATTGAAACGACGAATAATTTGACGTACTAAATAGGTCGTTTATATTATGAAACTATGGTTCCCGAAATAAAAAGAGTACCTAATACTGTGTTTCTTCTAATATTATCTATCATATTGTGTTTAAGATCTGCCATTGTTCTGCCAACATTCTGCCTCTCTTACCGTCCTTCATTACAATTTTTGTCAATTATGACTATCTTCGTGCTATCCTGCACCGACAATTAAAAATTCTAAATTTAAATTACATCATTAAACCATAGACAATAATAGACACCGTACAATAATTGTTCACATAACGGGACGAACTTGGCACGACAGCATTTGGCATTTCGACTTATACATTGTCAGGAACTCTCGGATCATCGGCGGAGCTATAAATCTATGTCCCCGTCCAGGTTCCATCGCAGTACTAATGGGTTCCAGTAAATAATAGCAGTTTGCTATGATTCGCAGGTGTGTTTGAAACGGTCGAACTTTATCTTACGTCGGAAATGTACGTGCCAAGATCAATTAGTACAATGTCCGAACGTTATGTTTGTCAAATGATTATATTTCATTGGGCTATTATTAACATTAGAAAGCGGTTATTACGTCGAATCTCTGGAAGAGTAAACGGCATTTCGCTTCGAACTCTTGTAACGGAATAGATAACACATTTAACTTATCTTCATAATATAATGAATTATACGGTTTATTTGTGTTTATTTTGTGCGATATCATTTTCCGGATGTAAAATTTTAACAATAATCTTAGTTGGTATTAAATAACTGTTATTCTATTGCTATGAAAATTTACAACGTGGATATTAATGGGTATTTTTCGGCCATCGCCCATAAAAATATGACGCAAATATCTTGCAAGAGTCAGAAATAATATCTGTTCAGTTGATTATAATGATTTAGATGTTTGGTTACAGAATAGAACACATGTCATGACTCTTTGCTCATTCAATTTCATTAAGCTGTGATAGTTAAATGATACGGTAGGGTGGAATAATTTTTGTTTTTATTAGAGTCATTTCGAAAAACAATTGGAAACACAAATTAAATGTATAACTCAAACATTGGCATTGCAAATAGTCATGTTAACAAAGCTAAGGGCGGAAAGCGGAATAGTGAAGTCCCGTGTCCCCCCTAGTGGGGTATGGGGCAGATGATGTACATCCGTTTCACTGATCGATTTTCTTTAGGGACAAGTAGGTGATCAGCCTTTTTTGTCCTGCCAGACCGAGACATTTTTTTTTGTGCGTCCCCACCGGGAATTGAACCCAGGACCCCTCGGTTCTACGCTCACGCGTTAACCACTGTACCAAGGAGGCGGAATACATTTGTATTATTAATTAGCAGTTCGCCCCGGCTTAGTGGTACAACCTATAGCCTTCCTCAAAAACTATCAACTATCTAACACTGAAATAACTTTTCAAATCGGACCAGTAGTTCCTGAGATTAGTGCGTTCAAACAAACAAACTCTTCAGCTTTATAATATTAGTCTAATATATAAAATTCTCGTGTCACAGTTTTCGTTGCCATACTCCTCCGAAACGGCTTGACCGATTTTGATGAAATTTTTTGTGCTTATCCGGTATCTATAAGAATCGGCCAACATCTATTTTTCATCCCCCTAAATGATAAGAGTAAGGCAGAACAGCGTTTGCCGGGTCAGCTAGTATTAGTATAGATTAAAATCAAACGAAATATTTCCTCATACATAATCAAATGTGACACAGTTACCTATAACTTGCATACTAAAACCATAAAGAATAAAGATTTTATTTTGTACCAAATTAAACCCGAAACAACAGCACCGAATTTGAATATGAATGAATGAATGAAAATTCTTTATTGCGTAAAAAATCAAAAAATAAGCAAATATAATTGAATATCCTTCCAATAGGAGAAATTAAAGCTACATTATTCCTAATTCACATTGACTATCTATAATTTATATCTTTACTAAGTAATAATATAAAGCCGAAGAGTATTGTTGTTTGAATGCGCTCATCTCAGGAACTACTGTTAATCCCTCAGTGTTACCACTGGCACTGGCGAACGCTAGTATCAACGTATTTTATAACCGGCTTCGAACTGATCAAATCTAGCGTGCTTATTGGTGTTAGCGTGATCATCTATATCTATAGCCTTTAGATATCTAGATCTTATATATCCGTCGTCCTCAATAAATGGGCTATCTAACAGGGAAAACAATTTTTCAAATCGGACCAGTAGTTCCCGAGTTTCAATTCATCCAAACAGACAAACAAACCCTTCAGCTTATTAATATGGATGTAGATATCTATAACATCCATATCAATCTCCACGCGTGACGCAGCCCGCGTATTTCTGTCTGTTTCACACGACCCGCGGCGTCGGCGCCAACTCACGCCGGCTAGCGTTGCCGTCAGCGCCTCGGGTGTGTTGTTTTATTGTTACATTTTATATTTGGAACGATTTGTTGTTAACGTGTTTGCGGTTTGTCGCTGGTTTTTTTGGTAGAGGTCATAGTCATATAGTCAACATTTTTAAAAGGCTCATGTAATTTAGAGTAGATAACAATTTTTTTTTATTTAATTGTAATTTAAAAAAAAATCATATCACATTGATTACGCAGGCATTGATTACTGAGCCCATCTCGGAACATTTTATTGTGTTGACGTAATTAATTATGTATATAAAACAACACGGAAAATTAAAAAAAAAAAAACAAACAGAAAGAAAAAGGGAATTACAAAAAGTCGTATACATAAAAAATATAAATAAACAATAAAATCGTTTATTCGCTGTGATAGCATACCGTGCAAGACAATACATTTTCTGAAAAGGGTCTTAACTCGGCATGGTGCCGCAGTCGTAGCGGGCCGCGGCTAATGCATGCCAATACTAATGAATGGTATAAATATATGGTATGGCATAGCATAGTATAAGGCAAATTTTCTCACCCATTATGCACCTCCGTGCTTAGTTGGTCTAGAAGCGAATCCACGGTGGGCCTCGCAGACGCCGGGCTGGTCGCGCCGTTGGTGCGATTATAAGTATCTTTAACAAGGAAATAAACATTTGTCAATTTACTTACGTATGTACTTTTTACGTACTTTTACATGTACGCTCCCACTGTCAGGGGGTCAATGTGGTATCCACTGAAAATCAGTGGAGAGTCTTAGTTCCTTTAATGGGCTTAGACTCTTATACACTGAGTGGATCTCCTGTTTAGACGAGGTTTATTTATCTCTTTTAAATCAAATTATTCTTTATTAACTTTAACTTGTATAAATAAATGTATTTTCTTTTTTTCTTTCTAAATTATACATAAATAATTAAGTATTTGGCTATAGTGTGTCTGTAGATGGGGGCACGTAAGAGGACCTCCACATAATATCGCGACTTATGTTCGAGTGAAAACGGATACTGTAGAAGATAACATGTTTCGCTACTCGCATAATAATTAGGCATTTGAAAAGCTATACGCATTACGGAAGTTTTAAGATTTGATAACTCTGCAAGAGTCACAAGAAGTTCTGATAATTATTTCCTACAAAGGTCAATGCCGTCTAGTGGAGGGGTAAGTACCACTTCAAATTCTGAAATGAGACGTAATTACAACAATCGCCTATCAAACTCAAGACAAATTACGTCAATCAGCTGAAAACCCATAGAGAACAAAAATAAAAAATACATATATTTTTAATAGGGAGCACATGGGAACAACCAGTTTTCAAATAAAAAGAAACAACAAGACATGAGGCAATAAACACTTTTAAAGTCGAAGTGATAACCTCCTACCCCTTTTTTGAAGTCGGTTGATAATTTAGACAAATTAAGAGCCTCTTTCGTATTTGGGGAGTCGTTCCGAAACAATATACGACGAAAACTCCTTCGAACATCAGGTACACATAAACTAAAGTGGATTGAAGTGTATTTTACAACCATTCCATTGCCAGAAAATATTAAGACACTTACATGTTCTGATGTTTCTAATGTGTGAAGTAACGACCCGTTTGTATCGTGTCACAGTGTAACGTTTGTGATATGAAGACATTATATGTATGTCATAGAGTTTTTGACGTCGAGTGGGTAATACATTTGTATGCAATTAATAGGCCTTTGCATATATAATAGCATGTAGGTATATCTGGAATAGTGTCTGAATTATCTCTGACTAAATTTCAAATTTACTCTAAATTAACTTTCTAAGGAGCCTATTCCGTTATCTAGTAGGAACAGGCTGTAAATGATGATTGCTACAGGTGGCTATTAAGAATCGAAAACATAACTTATCAAAACACATTTATAAATCTGGCCTCCGAAGGAATCTTTGACCGAATCCTTTACCGATTAGAGCAGGGGTAATTTATAATTTGAAAGATGCACTCCAATTTTTAAAAACTCGTATAGTCGCGTACCTCCGATCAGAGGCAAAAAAAACTATCGTTTCCAACTACCAAATGAATATGGAACTAAAATGGTATGTAAGATCTCAATGATAAGCTCGATACAGGAAATGTAGCGGATATGGACTTCCGACTCTCCGCTCATTCGATCAGCCAGTATCTTCGCAAAAAATATTAAATTTAATAATAAAAGATGTATAAGATCCATGTAGGATACTGTAAAACCTAAAACACATATGCAAAATAAGCCCTAAAATTTCCTCCTCCCGTATAGTCCCGTATATTATAAATGCGATGTTAGTAAACAGGAAAATTATAGTGACATGCGCAGACGAGCGCAGACAATGTCTCTTGTTGCACCAAACGATAAATTTCGCACCTGTTCGATGCTAGCACGTGAGGGCATAAACAAAACTCAGCAGAGACAAATGGCTGAGCGTATTTCGTAAAGTTAATATGGATAACATTGATCTATTTCAGTTGCTGGAGGGGAAATGGCGGCCTTGCCAAGAACAACATTTGGCACTCTTGTACGTATGGATTATTATTATATTGGATAATTAAATTTTTATAGATCTTTGAAAAAACATACGTTTTATTTTATTTTATCTATAATCATTAATTTTGTTGGGAAACCGCACACGGTAGATTTTTTGAGTGCCCTCGTTTAGATGAACCTTTTAAAATTGTTTGTCTATCCATCTTGAAACTGTACCTTTTATGTTATGTACCTAGTCTTGCCATAAATATTGTAATAAAGAAAAAAGAAAATTGTTAACTGCAAATAACATTTATT
>NC_052121.1:8878514-8885184 GCF_012273895.1 Zerene cesonia | reverse complement strand
TTGTTGTTTTGGTATATTTTGTACTGTAAGTCAAAGATGTATGAAATGAAATAAATAAATAAATAAATAAATAAATAAGTTGACTGCAATCGGTTGAGTAGTTTTTACGTGAAAAAATAACAAACGTAGTAGAATAGACTTTATTTATAATATCGATATAATTCAAGTGAAATATTCGAACGCGAAAAAGAATCTTCATTAGTTATCTAGAACGCTTTCCGAATCCTAGGAACAGCATAACAGCAACAACATTCATGTCATAGTATTTATAAGACTGCTTATAAATAGCACATGAAGTTTTTCTTGAAGAAACAAGACTCGTGATATTGCCGATCAACATTTATTCGAGTTTCATTTGCATACGATTTCAGCGTTAAATTCTTTATATTATTTATGGGTCTGAAATGTGCATTTTAAACCAGATTATTGCTGATAGTTTGAGCTAAGAGCTGTTAGAATAAATTCATTGGAACGTATTATCAATCACAAATGAAGATTTCTAAATGGAGTCAACACAAAAGGTGAAGTGAGTGTGCAAGAAATGAATACACCTAATGACACTTACTGATATGTAGTATCTAAACAATATTTAACAAGTTAGAAAAATAGCAAGATTTGAGCGGGCAATGAATATATTTGAAAACTATCTGCGCCCCGCGATTTCCACCGCGTAAGTCCATATCTCGTAGGAACATCGGGATAAAAAGTTGCCTATTTGTTATTCCAGTTGTCCAGTTGTCCAGCTGTCTTCGTACCAAATTTCATTTTAATCGGTTCAGTAGTTTTTGCTTGAAAGAGTAACAAACATACACACGTCCTCACAAACTTTCACAGTTATAATATTCGTAGGAAGTAGGATATAGTAGGATGATCTACAACGCAATTATAAATCAGGCGTAAGTGGCAATCTTAAAAGCAAAATAAAATTATTAAAGTCAATATCGTATTGGGTTCTTCTTGTAAAGATACTTGATGTTTCAATAAAGAAATAAATAAATAAAAATAATGCTTATCGCGACTTTACGTGGGTTGTCACTTGTCAGGACAAAGAAAATAGCTTATCACTCGTGAATGGTGTCGTGTGGTGATGATAGGATCTAATGCGACTTTGGGGTAGAGAGAGTGGAGCGGTTGCTTTAAGAACGCAAAAGATAACACCTACTCCATTGATTGAACAAGACGCATTTTGTTAAAAAGATTATTAAATAACAACTTGTTGGTAAATAGTAAAAAAAAATATGAAATTGAAATGGATTACTATTTTAAATATTCTTTCTTATATGAAAAATGACATGAATGCGTCTATAAAAGGTTATTAGAACTTTCGACTCTATGAATTAATAGGGTACAATACTTCCAAAGATTTCTCCCTACAGACACACACTGTTAGAAAATTAACTACTTTATAATATTAATACTCATAGATAGACATGTCTTATCAGCATAGGTGTCCTTTTCCATATAGTTCCCATATCATGTTCAGATCATCGAACAGCGAGTACAACTTGAACAGGTTCCCTTTACCAATGGTCCAGCCATAACCCAGCCGCCGCGTTTAGCTGTTATGTATAAGTTACAAAACAGTAAATAATTACCTGTCCTATCCGCATACGCGTTCTTCTCCACATAGTTGCCGTATCTCGCGTTGCTCAGGTCGTCAAGCAGGGTGTCCAGCTCGGACAGGTTCCCCCTGCCGGTGGTCCTCCCGTAGCCCGGCTGGCCCGTGTAGCTGGGCGTGTGTGAGGCGTAGCTCGCCTGCGTGCTTGTGTATTTGAGCGGTGTCGACTTTTCGTGTATCGCCGACGTGTTCTGGTAGGTTGGCTGCGGAGGAGGAGTGGTGGTTTAGTTGTGATGACGACTTCTCTGCTTATCAATGTACATTATTTCTATAGAGAAAGCGAGAGTTATAGGCGTAAATTTTAACCCAAAGAGAATTATCATATAAAGCATAGTAAGATGAAAGAGAACTAATTACTGGTTAATGACAGTTTAGATTGCTATACAAGTTGTTTGAAGTTAGGTTATATACTAACAGTTACGCATAATTTAACACTGGGTTTTCCAACCTCCGTAACAAAGTTAATCGTTTTGGAAGAATTGCTTATATGTTTATTGTAAAAGGTTACTGTAAAATATTGCTTATTAATACTTATGATTTACTAGCTGCGCCCCGCGGTTTCACCCGCGTAAGTCCCTATCCCGTAGGAATATCGGGATAAAAAGCCTATATGTTATTCCAGTTGTCCAGCTGTCTACGTACCAAATTTCATTGCAATCGGTTCAGTAATTTTGGCGTGAAAGAGCGACAAACACACACACACATCCTAACAAACTTCCGCATTTATAATATTACTAGCTGCACCCGGCAAACGTTGTTCTGCCTTACTCTTATCGTTTAGTGGTATGAAAAATAGATGTTAGCCGATTCTCAGACCTACCCAATATGCTTACCAAATTTCAGAGGAATCGGTCAAGCCGTTTCGGAGGAGTATAGAGACTAACATTGTGACACGAGAATTTTATAAATAAGATACAAAGGATTAGTAGGAGTATTAATACGTATCGTATCATTTTGAAATGCGTAGTAGATCTACTTTTGCAGATCGTCAGCCACAACAAAACTCACTTTTGTTTAAATTTAAACGACATCTAGTATTCATTCAGAACACTCTTGGATGATGTCCAAATCGTTACAGGAGATGAGAGTGAATCAACGTACGAGACATTCATTGACTACGATACTAGATGGCGTTTCTATGAATACGATCTTGGCATCTCGGGCAGATCTAATAAAAACCTTATCAATTTTATCACAATTCAAACAGAAGCAACCCATTAACTATGTACTTTAAGACCATTTTTTTTCTTTGATTCCATGGTGATAATGCGCATGCCTATAGCAAATTTAAAAATCTTTAAAGTATATTAATCCTGAATTATGTAATAATCCTGGAAATAGCAGAAGTTAAAGAATTATACCACAGATTATTAAATAGTTAAGTATTACGTATACTTAAAACCCTTATATAGCTAAAGCTAAAAAATATATAGCTATAAGAAATAAAAACTTAGATCTATTAAAAGATCTATAAAATTCCTTTAAGCAAGATATATCATATAACGCTAGAAGTAATATACTATGCTCTGCGTTGTACTATTAACTACGTTAAGAAAAAAAGTAGTATAATATATAGTGAAGAAGTAGTGTGCATTCGGGTTACTTAATTTAATTTAAAACGGCGCATGTAAGACATTGTCTCGAATCTTGAATAATTTCATTTGTACGTGGGTCAGTAACATTATTCCAAGAACGCTTGAAGGAGACTGGTTTGGTCAATAAATAGTTCACAGGATGAAGAGGTTACGGTTTTAAATGTCAATTTTTTCGCTTGTTTCGCTATGCAAATGTGTGTATTTGAAATCGTCGTGTGCGTTTGATAAGAAACTGTTGTTAATTATACATTGCTTAATAAACAAACTTTTATGATGCACACGACCTTTGATTGGATAATATAAAAATACCTATATTCCCTAGCATGACTTCATGATTGTAAGGTAAATAGTCCGGTCAATTTAGACCTGAAAACAGTAATGAAAGAACAAAAATTCCGACAGAGCTGAATTTTGGTGAGGACCTTTATTTCACTATAGAAAACAAAAATTCGAAAGTCCCCATCTCTCCCATAAGTGCATCAAAAGTAATTCGGGGTCAAAGGTCAAAATTTTAGGTATTTTGAGGTTTTCTCAAAAACCTTAAGTTTTATACAAAAAATACTTCAGACCAAATTTATAGATCTTAAAATTCTCTACAAAAACAGTCCTAATGATTTTTCTCTAAGTGTTACCGTTTCTCAGATATCACGATTCTAAGAGTCACGTTATATAATGTGCACACATCAGCCACGTATTCACACATTCAGGTACTTAAGCAAGTAAAACATCCTGTTTTTGTCTCTTTTATGAATTATATTCTGAAAATACATATTTTAATGAGTGTCAATGTCCCTTCGAAAATCCCCTCTACCAATATGGCCTTTAATATAACATCTGGCTACCTACTCTATTGTCCATGTGGCTCCGTTCATGTGCATGCGTCTTTAAATCTTAAACGTTCTGTTCGAATGAATATACTTATTTATTACAATCCACAAGTAAAAAAATTTTGAGCAAATGAATCACTAAAATATGTAATGCCCATAACAGCCCTAGGCAGTCCGCGGATGATCCTAGATAGTCCTACTATTGCAAAAACGGTAAGGAATAAAACTGGGCTATGGAGCGGAGGTCCTAAATAGATTGGTAACTGGGTCTATGGGAATAATGACGTCTCCTTTTCTACTACATATTAGTTAGTAAAAACATATTGGCAGACGGTGAGTCGCCATCTCACAAATGGGTCCTCTAAAAAGTCGCTATAAAATAGCAACAAGAGGGCAATATATCGTGAGCAGCTAAGGGTGGAGAGGCGTCGCTGGACTTTAAACGCGCTGCATGAAGGTCCAGCATCACGTGTATCGACGTGTCCACTCGCCACTTTCGCTTGACATCCACCCTTCGAGCTAAAAGCTTTCGCAACTCCACTCTAGTCGGCCGGTTAAGGCAAGCCGGAGACGAAGACCTCCCCCGGGAGCATTCTGGTTCGCGGGGTCGCTACTCCTCGACACCTCGCACAAGGTGCCCTGCGAGCTTGTAATTATTATTATTAAAAGAGACACAAACAGGAATTTTTGGTTGCTTAAGTATCTCAATGTGTGTATACGAGGCTGATGTGTGCACATTATATAAACGTGACTTAGTATCGTGATATCTGAGGAACGGTAATACTTGGATAAAAAATCATGAGAACTATATTTGTAGAGAATTTTGAGATCTACAAATTTGGTCTGAAGTATTTTTTGGATAAAACTTACGGTTTTTGAGAAAAACTCACAAAACCTAAAATTTTGACCTTTGACCCCGAATAACTTTTGAAGCACTCATGGGACAGCTGGGGACCTTCAAATTTTTATTTTTTATAGTAAAATAAAGGTTTTCACCAAAATTCAGCTCTGTCGGAGTTTTTGTTATTTCAATATCGTATAATGACCGGACTAAAATGGAAAGTATCAAACAGACATAATATATCATTGACACATCGTAGTGTAAACTGTATGAAAAAAAACATTCCAAAGGTCTTGTTCTTTAATTATGTTAATGGCAGACGTCACATTTCACGTCCTACCACGTAAACATACAAAGTTAACAATGTAACACCGTCACTCTATTGACGTTATCATCACGTCGAGATACTTAATCAGATGGAGAGTGCGTTATCGTCCGTTACCATAATTATTATCAACGACCCGTCTAAAGATAAAATAATTAAAACTGACGCTCGTGTTGAATATTGTTCGCTAGATTTTTTTAACCAGTACAAATGTGAAAGTTTCGTTGTAACTACGAAGTATTTTAAAACAGTTCACGTTTGGCTTGTTGCCATACTAAGGAAAAACTATTTTTACTGTACAAAAAGCTCATGAAACCTACAACAACAAACAACTAAAATGCCCTAAATTACAAGTGAACGAAAAATTCATACAACTCACCGATGCCGGTTTAGCATAATCAGATCCAATGTTCCTGGAGCCATTAATGGAGCCGTATCCCGTCGATGTGGGTGAGCTCAGGCTTCCCCCAGGAGAGCTCAGCCTACCCGGCGAACTGCCCCTGCCTATGGGGGACGCGGTTCGTCCCGGGGAACTCGTCCGTGCACTGGGCGAAGTGGTCCTCCCACCGGGGCTACTGACACGACCCGGGTTTATGGAGTTCTGCAGGTCTGCTAATAGGGCATCTGAAATAAAGATATAACACCATCAATATAAGGCTTAAAGAAGTAACATAAGTGGGATGGAAATATACTGCTGTAACCCGCAACGTCACTCGCTTGGTACCCGAGTAAAAAGTAGCCTTTGTGCTAATCCAGAATATAGTCTATCCCTGTACCAAATTTTATACAGATACGTTAAGTTGTTTTCGCGTGAAATAATACCAAACATGCGTACATCCATCCATACATTAATACTTACAAACTTTCGCGTTTATAATATTAGTAGGATGACTATTCTATTCCGTTTACGATCGGTCAATCATATTGTAAACAGATAGATGATCCAGCCTTTGTTCATAATAAAGTATTTATGACTGAACCTGCACAGGCGTTTCATATGATTCAAAGAAATAAAGAAATTACTTTTATTTTGGACACATACACATAAAGATACTTTATGCCTTTTTGATAGTGAATGTTATTATGCACAAACTATTGTATTTTATTTCGATTATGCTTTCCGTATATATCAGTATTCAACATTATCTTTACCATAAGAAAGTTGGGCAACAGATCCTCCTAGATCATATATCTGTGATAATGCATTTAGAAGGCTGAATGCATGTCAAGGTAACAACATTTCTGAAAGAGATAAATTCTAAAGGGAAATAAATGCGCGTTCAATGCTTTTGTTTCAATTATTATTCTCGACGCAATATATAAAATGCAATAGATATCAAAGAGCCATGGAGCAACATTCACAATTGCAAGTCAGCACGTGCCATATATTGTTATGGTTGATATTTCCTTTTAAAACGATAAAGAATTTACATTCAGAACCGATTCATCAAATAATAATATTCT
>NC_052121.1:8875113-8877514 GCF_012273895.1 Zerene cesonia | reverse complement strand
ACAGATTCGAAATTCAAATGTAATATTTTTTTATAATTAAGTGTAACAGTATTTATGGCCAGACTAAGTATTTTGATAGTATTTTAATTAATAAAAGACCTTCTTAACATATGTAATTATCGAAAATTTGTGAAAATTTCGAAACCAACACTTACAAGTAATTTTATGACATTACTCGCATCGTGATTCACTCTTCTCTTTCTTTTTATATCTTTTCTATGAGGTACCAGACGCTACTGGTATTGCAAAGAGTACATACGTTTATACGCATATGAGCATACTAGCTACGCCCGGCGGTTTCACCCGCGTAAGTCCGTATCCCGTAGGAATATCGGGATAAAAAGTTGCCTATATGTTATTCCAGTTGTCCAGCTATCTACGTACCAAATTTCATTGCAATCGGTACAGTAGTTTTTGCGTGAAAGAGCAACAAACACACACACATCCTTACAAACTTTCGCATTTATAATATTAGTAGGATTAGTAGGGTAGTAGGATGCGCATGTGTGTCATATAAACAAATTCGCCCACCGCATCTGTACGGAAACAAACACAGATAATATATTATATTATATACCATGTTAATTACTATTGGAGTTGACTCGGCCGTGATGTCATCTTAGTCACACATCGAGTCCCTAATTGGTTGGAATGAGCATGCGACGCCTGTATTGCCATAAATTTTCGTTTACTCTAGCTGCCATTGATGATTAAATCTTATAGTTATAGCAATAAATATAGAGTTCCGTTATATTAAAAATGATAATCAATGAGTTCAGCTGTTTGGAATGCGTTTTATCTTACACAATACACTATATCAAAATAACGAATTATTTTGCTTTATTTGACAAGCTTTTATCTAAGGTGGATATATAGTTTGAATAATGCAAATTAATAATTATATGGTTTTTCATTTTACAAATTCTATAGAATCTTAAGCGGGTCAATCGGCTTCAACAGGATCATGAAACTGAGTTCCTTTAAAAGTATTTTAATAATGACCCACAACAAAAGTAAATGATTAACAATCTTAATTACTTACTTACTTAATTAGATTAATAATAATATTCATAAATATTACATAACAAATAACTTAGGCAAAGCTCTGCGTAATATTATTTATTTTCCTATATAACTATCACACACTCAACTACAAAATACTCAAATTTTACTTAGTCATTACTTAATTGGTTTGATACAGTATTCTGAAAAAGTGCTATTAGGCTAACATATGAATCATTTGAATCGATAATTTTTCATCTTACGAATTACGATTACAACTTGAACTAACAAAGCTTTCAAGCTGGATCTTATTTCAAGCAACAAAATCGCAAAATCGTCCATTGACATCGAATTTGAATAAACGCAACCCGAGTACGTGTTTCTGTCCAACGGGTCCAAAAGATCCCAGTCGGCCTTGACGTCACATTAAAAAACTTGTTTTTCGGGAGTTCAACGTTCCAAAAACACCATCGCACCCAAATGTTATTTTTACAACCGAAATTTTACAAGACATTTGCGCAATAAACGTCTTATCGGTCAACGGTTTAAATGCTTACATTGCTTGATGCAACAAGTGCCCTCTTAAAAGATGCTGTTAAAACGCCACAGATTGTGTCACATTAAGGACAGACCACAGACCAACGAACAGTTATCCTCTGTCGGTAAATAGGTTAACAGAGAAAGGGCTATAATAAACAGAAATGTTACCCAATCCTTCGCACGCCTCGAAAACCTCTGCATAATCCGTTTGCGGTTCTAAATTTGAATGTGTTTTCAATATTTTCCCGTAGACATCGTCATTCACTGAATAATGCGCTCTTGACATTATGACTTAGGAGAAAAAACGCGTAACGTTCACTTATTACCGTGTACACGTTGTGTGTAAACAAATGTATCGCGCGGATGGTATTAACGAATATATCCTTTAACAAAAAACGCGGCTGACTCTCATATAGCCTAATGCGGTACTGATTCACCACCACCGAGCGCGGACCGCAAAAATCGTTTAGAACACATTGTTCACATAAACATACGGAATACCTCGACACCTCGACCTTAAGACGCTTAAATTAATCCAACTAACTGTTAGACGGTAATGCGATTTATTGTCGGACTTTCAAAAGTTCGGAGAAGACTTAACTACCTAAGTACTAAGAAAAGGTATGTATAAACGATACAATTTGAAGATATCCTATTAATTTTGTCCGTTACTGGCTGTAAAAAGGTTCTAATTGCAAATTTTTTAAAAGAAAATGAAAGCGCTTAAATCGCTCTATAACGTCAGGCCATGAATGGACGCGCTGACGCCGCTTTGATAATGATAGAGCAAGAGCCCGTGAGGGCCAGACCTTAGTTAAAGTATAAAATCTAAAAGTTTCTCTGTGTATGCCCACTATAC
>NC_052121.1:8867730-8874113 GCF_012273895.1 Zerene cesonia | reverse complement strand
AAAAGACAGCTGATGGGCAGCAAAAGATCGCCGTGGACCGAACGCACTATCTCACTCGCACTCGCTTACGCATATACCACTCGCGCTCGCACCTATAATAGATCTTTAATGTGTCTGGCAATATAGGGGAACTATCGAAACTGCCTGGCTACTGAGGTAACATCATTTTATAGTCCTCCAAGTAACATATATAAGCTTCAGGTTTTATACTATAACTAAAGTACAATTAAAATTACCCCTACTTTAAGGGTGTCTGGCAGGGGGTTGCAACTGTACTAAGTGTCTGGCTGTGTACGAGGGGATTTCTAAGATTATCACTAATAAAATATATGAAAACTGAGCTTTATACTATAGTAAATTTGAGACACAATTTTACACACCTTTACTACCTGTTACCTGCCAAAGCCACCGCGACCCAAGTTTCATAGCCTGGGATCGTTCTTACCTGTATAGTGGGCATACACAGAGAAACTTTTAGATTTTATACTTTAACTAAGGTCTGGCCCTCACGGGCTCTTAGACCATGAGGAGGCGTCATTGGATGACGCTTGCCTCGCGGAATTCGTCTTGTGCACACAGGCGCACTTTTTTTTCTATTTACAATGCAACGGAATATATATTTTTAGCACAATATATATTTTTAATACAATGAACTGTTGTTTAATGTACATATCTATCTATTTATTGTTTGTATAACAAAGGACCCATCCTATATAAAGTTACAATCGGAAATTGGAAATGAGAATTTTTCAATTTAGAAATTTAATAAAATTCCTTTACCAATAAATAGTTAGTAATTATCTTAAGCACTCGATGTAGAGAGATATTAAAAAAATCTGCACTAAAGAAAAATTACAACAAAATCTCAACGATGGGCGCAGTAAAAGTATATATAATCTTAGTACATATTTACAAGAAGGCATGAATTAAGCTTAGTTTCGCTGCTATTCAGAAAAAAATACGCCTTCTTATTTTTGATGAGCAACATATGACATCGTATAATTTGCGCTATAACATAAGTTGATATTTTTGTGTCTGATTATACAAACAACTCGTTAAGAAAATATAATTTGTAACGACATTAATATCATGTCTTTAATTGTTATTGCCATAGATCTAATTCCAATAAAACTCAGTTCAAAATTAATACCTCATGTTTAAAAAAGTTAATATATACTTTTGCGTATTGTTTTATACGAATAACCAACCCTAATTTTTTTATATTTTAGTATTGTGAAAATTAAAAAAAAAATATATTAAAAATTTAATATTTATGTTAATGTATTTTTAAACACATATTCCGATGCTTAAAAACTTACATGAGAGAAACATACTAAGTTTAATTTTTTTTCAGAGATAAATTAATTATTATTATACTATAAAATCATTGAAAATACCAACTTGGCGCGCAATAAACCGCGCTATGGTACAACATTAATACTGTATGACTGTATGGTAACGTCAATATTTACTTGGATTCCCATCCGGGAATAACTAACATCACTCAATTCCAGGAGGATTTAGTGAGCATGAGCACAACTCTGCTACTCTTCTACTCCCCCTCAATCCTACTCCTACTAATATTATAAATGCGAAAGTTTGTAAGGATGCGTGTGTTTTCTGCAAAAACTACTGAACCGATTGCAATGAAATTTGGTACGTAGATAGCTGGACAATTGGAATAACATATAGGCAACTTTTTACGCGGGTGAAACCGCGGGGCGCGGCTTGTTTTCAATACGATCCTCTACAAAATGCCCTACTAATGGTATAAATGTTGCCATGGAGAACCACATGCCATATTGCTTAATCGAAATTGTTTTATCAATTGCAAAGAATTGTTTTTTTTTTTGAAACCGCAATTTTTTTTTATTCTTTATTGAAATTCAAATTAAAAGATCCTATGTTTCGTTTAAAGTTTGTATTATTAGAGATATGAATTTGAAAGGACCGATAAGGTTTTAATTGGAATTCAATAAGAATGTTAAAAAAAACTATCTAGGACAATTCCTCTATCCTTCCTAATCAATTAAACTATTAGATATTTTTATTAGAACGAATTCACATAACTACTTATGTTAAATCCTCATTAGTAGCGATATCATAAATGCGTAATTATATTTTTTGTGTGTGTTTGTTTGTCTTTTTATAGCGACGAAATATCTCCATGGGATTTCCTGTGCCCACACGGGCGAAGCCTGGGGCGGAGCGTTTGAAAATAATTTAAATATTCTAAATGCGAAAGTATGTTTATGACATAAACCACCACCACCCACCAACATATACATCCGTAGTTTTAAAGATAAGTGCAAGTTTTAAAAGAGCCTTCATTATTTTATAAGACATGTTATGTAGAAATGAAGTTTTGTCAACATCTTGTTGCACAAAGTAGCAATTACCTGACGTAGTCGTAATATACTAACATAATACGTCCCTGTTACCTGTTGTAACGGTACTTTATACGAACTGTTTGGATTCCAAAATATACCATTTATGTACTGGGAAAGTAATCATTAAAAATTTACGTATAATTAAACAATTTTGATTGATTTTGATGCGAACCAAGGCTAGTCTATACATTCATGGGCATCGTCATTTCCTTAGACTGCGCGAGCGAAACCGGGGGCGAAATACTAGTAAGTACGTAAATACATTGTTAATATTCCTAAATTATATCACGGTAGCGAAACAGTCAAGCGTGCATACGGAACCGCAAGGTTATCTGCAAATTGACACTGCCTTCGTCGAGAAATGTTCAAATATAAATTGTAATGCTTCTAATTTTAGACAATGATCGTGCCATTAATATTATCTATTATTTGCTTTGTGGCATGTGGTATATAACAATACGAGGTTCATTATGAAATAATAACGGTTTTTTTGCAATACGTGATCGAGAATCAGCACATTCTATAGTTAATTTAAATGCATACACTCTAGCGAGATGAGATGACAGCAATCGATTGCTATCTCACATCCTCGGCAAATCAACTTACAAGTCAATATGTTTATCAATAATGTTGTTGTCACATTAACTTTATATTTAATCATATTGCAGCTAAAACGGGTAGACCCATTTAGCTTTCCATAAAACGTTAAGTACATTATGAAAGTCATTAAGAAACCGGGCGCATAAGTTGCTAATGCGCAAAGTTTGTTTACAGCGTCTCCCGAAACGGTCCAACAACGATTCCGATATAGCACAAGGTCGTTCAATAGAAGCATGTGATTCATTCGCACGTCACTCCCGATCCACTCACCTAGATATGAGCTGAAGTCGTTGAAGTATTTCCTCCATTCGTTCGGGCTCAACTCGGGGGGGTAGGAGGGTCCCCTTTCGGCACTGTACTTCCGCTCGAGCACGGGGGAGAAGGAGACGGACTTGGGGGAAGCGGAACGCGTACGCACGGAAGCCATCCCTCACAGGTGGACTATATAAGACGGGTACGAGGTGAATGCGTCGACAGTCGTTTATCGACTGCGGCTGAGGATTGACTGGTTATTTCGGTCTGCGACTCTATGGGTTATCGGAGGCGGGCGATGCCGGATGATAGTGCGGTCACACTGCTGAGCTGGCGACGATACGTATGCTATTCCCGTCAGGTTGTTGCTTTTCGACGCTCTATTTCATAACACTGTCAACTCGCATCATTAACCTGTCTGCGTTGATTTCATCAATGGAAATCGGGTCAAATCTTGTTGCGAAATTATTGTTCCAAAAATGTATCCGTTGGTTACTACATTTAATTGGGTACTATCATAAAGGTATTATTATCACCAAAAAACCTTCTTATTTGTTGTATCCTGATCCTTTATTCATCTTATGAACATATCTCCACTACAAAAGCAAGGGCATTGTTAATTTGAACCCTATACAAACGCAATGTACAGACCAGACGGACAATAGAGCGCTAATTAAAACGATTTCCTGTTTACACGTGAATACCTATGTACACCAATGTTACATAAGCTGTAGAATACATAATCGCGCTGGCTCTACGCTAATGTCGTCTGTGGGCGGGCGTCGCCCTACGACAAAACATCACATGGTCTTGGCACACGTAATTAACCTGCTTCTAGTGACGCGGATATATTATTTTAGTTTTAGTTTCAATGCAACATATAACACGTGTCTAATTATATTGTTTAAATTTCCTATTGACAAAAATCGTTGTGGTTGAATGGTTGAAGTTACACAACATAGTCATAACAAATAGTAGTATATTTGGTTTAATGAACTTTACGATTGTGGACCGCATCATGGGTTTATATATTTTAAATTATTATATTTATCTAATGATAAATGTGTGTACTTTAAAAATGTTTTCAGTGGACTTAATACAGATTTGTATGACTTTATTACTGTGTGATGTGTGCTTTTACACGTTCATTGGCGGTGTTCTAAATCGTTGATAGCGTTAAATTAAGTAATTATTTAAAATACACTTAGAAAATCCTCCATCTCTAATAATGGCATTATACTACACGTAATCGTCTACATACATTAGTTGTTCTACCGGTCTATTTAAAAAAAACCCTAACATTAATATCAATATATCTATTTCAAAAGGCAATATTAAAATGACAACAGCTTTTTATGGCAGACGTTATATCGTAGGTGCGTAGGTATAGTGGGAGGAACAAACCAAGGCTACTCATGTGAAACCATTAGTGCGTCTTTTTTTTTTTTATAAATAATATTTGCTGTGATGAAATTATATGAAACTTTTAAAAGTGAACAATATAATCATTAACTAAAATATTATGAAATAAAATATGCCTTAGCTACGACAGACGTGTTCCTAGTAGTTCCTAGTAGCAAACAAACACGTCGATTTCGTTTCAGTAGATCGATGTCAAATACCAAAAAATCAAACATCCAAAAGACAACTGCTTTGCTTCTCCCATAGATAAGAGTTAAGAACTATTTCGATAAACTAGAGTCTAGAATCTGGACTCAAGATTATTTAGACTTGGATGCAAGAAGCCATAAGAAACTAGGAAAACAGTTATAAGAAACTCATTTTCACACACATCACCAATTGCTGTTACGTTCAATGTGCGATTTGGTTTCATTATAAACAACTAGCAAACCCGGCGAACTCCGATCGCCACCAAGATGGCTGTATGTGAAAAACGATTTTTCCCGCTTTTCTGTTGATATTTTTCCTGAATTTTCTTTGCTATAAATCTCACGGAGCCCGAGACCTTTCCAACGAATGCAAAACCGTGGAAATCGGTTCGTGCGTTCTGGTGTTATAGTAATATTTTTATATAGTAGATGATGATTCTGAATAAAATAAATGAACGAATAAAATTTAGACAATTGATTCACATTCAATAAATATATCGTTTCAGCTACAACTACATAACAACCCTCCGTGGTTTGAAACATTAAATTCAAAAAACAATACTTAACGTATTACCCCTACCCCTACTGCAAATAAAGTGACGAAATAAAAACATCAATTAGATGGCAAATATACTAGTGTATAAATATATAATGTGTCTACATACGATCAAAGAAAGATACGTATAATGTGAGAGAAATGATTATATTAACTGCAGAATAATATCATAATTGCACGCGCTATTAAGGCCAAGCACGATACGTTTAATGTCACATGGATAATCCTTCCTACTAATCTTACTAGTATTATAAATGCGAAAGTTTGTAAGGATGTGTGTGTGTGTGTGTGTATGTGTGTGTGTGTTTGTTACTCTTTCACGCAAAAACTACTGATCCGATTGCAATGAAATTTGGTACGTTGACAGCTGGACAACTGGAGCAACATATATGGCACTTTTTATCCCGACATTCCAACGGGATACGGACTTACGCGGATGAAACCGCGGGGCGCAGCTAGTAACTGCATATACTTATAACTGTGTGTTTGTTTCGCTATTACACCTCGTGTCGCAGGTAGACATTACGTGTGCAACTGTGCAGAGCGAGCTCCATTCCCACTGTTTATAATACTTTCCTTTCAACTTCTCGACTGTTTGCATTATATTGAGATATTTATAAATAATTACTATAGAATTTCTCGTGAGAAGTTATTTAGATGAATGGATAGGGAAGGTACAGGCACCTGGAACATTTTCTTACTAAATTGAGAGCTAGGCAACAGATTATATAGCTAAGCCTCATATTCGTTGATCGTTAAATCAATAAACATATTATTATTTAATACAATACTTGTTTCTATATGTGGATTTGTTTAGAGAGCGTGAATCAAACAAATATATATTCCTTATAGAATGTACGTAAACAGCTTATTATGCCTTCCAAACCCTTATATCAATTACTAGCGGTCCGCCCCGGCTTCGCCCGTGGTACGTCTACAGCCAGATCCTGCTAAGATTATAAACGTGAAAGTTTT
>NC_052121.1:8842769-8866730 GCF_012273895.1 Zerene cesonia | reverse complement strand
AAGTAATTATAGTATTCGGCTAAAACAAGGTCAAACAGTGATTGGCGGATAACGACAAAATAAAATTAATAGATACGAAACGAAATCGTGGGCGATTCCATTTTTGGTAGCCTTCAACGTTTGAAAGAACATAAAACCGCCATCATCATTAAGAACAATGACCTATCACAAAACAAATATGGCGAAATGAAGCAGATTAAAAAAAAGCTTGATAACTAACTGTATTCAAGGCGAATTGTACTGTTTGTAACATATTCTACGTTTAAATGTATAACGTTTTCTTATATTGAAAGAAGAGATTGGGTGAGCAGATTCTTATATTATAAACTTGATACCCGTGATCTCTAAATAAGAATCTTCCCTGTGCGTAAACAAAATCGTTCAATAAATTAGTCAAATTGGTGGAGCCTTCGCAGGTTTAGGCCTACCAAGACATTTGGCGATTGATTTTTATTTACATAAGTGTTTAATGAGTATGAAATAAAATTAAAAGATTATGGACATTTATTAAATAGGGCATGTAATAGTGGATCAGTTCAAAGCGATATTTAAATTTTTTACATTAAGAAATGCATTAAACAAGAAACGACAGTATTTTATCATCATTACAGTAGACACCAAAATTATTTAAAAACATTATAAACTTGTAGAGCAACGATACGCATAAACTTAACGAACGTTACGGTTAAAAGTTAAAATCAATTTAAAATAATCTTTTCACAAAAAGGGTAAAAGCATCCAACAATACTTACGTCTCCAATAACGATTATTTTCCCATAGGAATTCCGTAAGACTTTTGATATTACAGACTAATTTTTCTATAACCTTAATTTTATAATTTTTATTTTACATCTTTAAATTATTGATAGAGAATATAATAACATATACACATAAAATAATCATCATATCAAATCATAACTTTAGCAATATTATATATCCGATATTATCTGCTCTATGCCACGATTTGACTTAAAAACATAAAACATACTTAACTAAAATTATTTTATTACATTAATATGGTTTTGTGTGAAAGTTTTGGATTATTGTACCTATAATTACAACTCTTCACGAGCCTACTAATATTAAAATTGCGCCAGTTTGTAAGGATGTGTGTGTTTGTTGCTCTTTTACGCAAAAAACTACTGAACCGATTGCAATGAAATTTGGTACGTAGACAGCTTGACAACTGGATTAACATATAGGCAACTTTTTATCCCGATTTTCCTACGGGATACGGACTTACGCGGGCGAAACCGCGGGGCGCAGCTAGTAATCTATAAGCGAAAGAAAATGTTAAACTTAACATCAAAGAAAGAAGATGTTAAACTTAACATCAAAGAACACGGCGAAAAGATAAGGTAAACGTTATTTGTAAGTGTAGAAGATAGCTTATGTACTTATATATCGATACGTATACATTTTTCAAAACAACAACACTAATAGCAATTAATAACTGTTAATTTCCTCTCACCTTGGCAATATTAATCATGGAACAATAGTATCAAAATACGAACCTGCATCCGATTTTGGTTTGTTTACAGGAGCTAATAAATTGTGAGCTTTAAATTGTTAGCTTATCATAACATTTATAATGTAGGACAAATTACACTTTATTGGTATTGGTAAGTACATTAGTTTTAAGTAGTTTATGAATTAAATATTTGTCTCTCAATTGGACATTGTAGATTCAAATTTTCTCTATTGTTATTTACACGGCGACCGAAAAAATACCAAAAATGTTTGTCTGGAAGAAATCGCTCTAGGTGCGAAAAAGCTTTGTTTTTTTTACAAATGCAATAAAGAATTAATGAAAATATAATCTTCAAATTGAAAAGTATTATAAACTGCGAATTAAATGAGATTTCGTAAATAAAGTACTATTGAACGAAAATTCATACCTGCCATTATCTCCAACATAAAAAGTATCGATCTGGATTATTTCAATCGAACATTCCTCACGAAAACCGTTATAATACTGAACTTACGTTCCAGGTTATTTGGGAACACTATGATTTCACGCACATGTTTTGTTTATTGCCAATATTAAAACTCACGGTCAATGTCGAATATCTTCTGCAGCACACAAAGGAGTTATTAATAAAGTATTAAAATAAAAAAATGTATAATAAGACTCAATAGAAAACCAGGTGAGACATTACAAAGTAAATACTGAGGCATGGGTGCGCAAATTTTCCTGGGAACTTTTTCCGACTGCACTGGTCAATGCACTTTTGACATCGCAGGGTGCGTATGATATCGATCCGAATGTAGGTATAAAAGCGGGGTTTTTCATTATCTATTCTTTATTACAAATAAACATTTAAAAAATACAAAGTGTGTTTACAAGTATCCATTTCAGTATTGGAAATTTTATAATAGCAAATATTTATATAAAAAAATTATTGGGTATAGCGCCCTCTAGTTGGGAAGTATCGAACTATGAACATGTGTGGAAACGCGCAGTAAATAATTAATCTGTGAAAAATATGTAAGATGGCGCTGAAGCATGTCATTCCAATATTTTATCCACGTAACGTCACCACCTAGTTAAATCAATTATTTCATAAATAAGGTTATTTATTTAGGTACATTATTAAATAGCACCGTTAAAATAATATTTAAATTAATAAAAAACAAATAAAATCCTAGGCTATTAAAGAAATGGTACAAAAATATTTAGTTACAGACCAGACGAAGTTGTGTGAATAAATATGAAAAAAAAATATAGCTTTAAGGTTAGTATCTTAAAGCTATATTTTTTTTCATCAGTAGTTTAATTTTAACACAATATCTAGTAAGCATTTAAATATTATGAAATCATTTAGCCACCTATTAACATCCTGTATTCGGTTATGATTATTTAAAAATAGTCGTATAGTGTTGAAAAATGACAGAGTGGGCTTTTAAGAACTAATAATGGTCCGAGATAAAAATAAAAGAAAATGATACAGTGGTTGGCATGGCGCAGTGACTTAATGAGGGCATTCACCGATTAGTTGAGAAAAATTGAGCATTTTCAGGAAAAGTTATAGCACGTATAATGATTTCTAAATTTAACCGTTATTATGCTCTGTGAACATTTATTATCATACTAGCTACGCCCCTCGGTTTCACTAGCGTACGTCCGTATCCCGTAGGAATATCGGTATAAAAAGTTACCTATATGCTATTCCAGTTCTCCAGCTATCTACGTAACAAATTTCATTGCAATGGGTTTAATAGTTTTTGCGTGAAAGAGTAACAAACACACACACATCCTTACAAACTATCGCATTTATAATATTACGTAGGATTATCGTACTAATAATATAGTAAGTGTTACTGTTCTATTGTTGCACTTAGTAAATTATAATCACCTAATACATATACGCACGTCAAGCGACAATAGCCACTTGAAGATCAAAGAGTCTCTATATGTATTGTGTGAGCAAAATAAATTCAAGATTAATATACCACATTAGTTGCGGTTAGGGTTGGCAAATGCAGAAATACGTTTAAATATAAACCTATGAAAGAAAAAAGAATGAAATATGTATTTATGTACCGAATGTAAGTGCTTACTTAAAAATAACGCCGCTAACGAGTGAATTGTTTTTCGAAGTAATACTAAAATTAAAATTTAACACACACTACACTATAATTTTAGTTAAATTGTGAAGTACCAAGCAAATAACAACAAACCAATTGAATATAAATCAACATATAACTTAAATACAGTTTAATATTATAAAAAAGTGACGAGTGCAAACCCTATATAATGTACCTAATTAATTTCATACGAGCTAGGGGCGCGGCGACTACCTTCAAAGTTGTCACAACTCACAACAAATGAGAAAGCCTTTTCGTGTTTAATGTCCCATTATGACGCTCTAAATCCTATTATAAAACTATCATTATAAATTAATATCACTAAATGGTTTTTAATAGACATATTTGGATATCTTGAGTAATTTATAAGATACCCACATACTGTCAAGCTAGAAATTTTTAAATGATTAAGCTGACATCCCTAGAATAATTGATTTGTAAACAGTAAACGAACAAGGAAAAGCTTTTTAACGGAGCTCTAGGTCATCTGGTAGGCGAATTAACTCTACATTTAGTATTTTTTCCACTCATTATGTGTTTTGATTTATCTATGTTTGGACTGTATCAAAACATAAAACTTTTGAGTTAATTTAAACTAAAATATTATTGTGACACACCGGACACCCTTGCTACAAACCTATTTGAACATATGAACCTTATTATCTTGGCAAAAATAAACTGTACATGAGTTTCCCAAAATCCCTATCAATTTAACGTAGGTACTTCTTGCAGCGACCTTAATATTTTGGGAAAACATTGAATTCACAATACAATTACAGCCATTCGCCGCACTGGTTACCCTCGCGGCAAGGTGACATAATTGCATAACCTATAGGGACGCCATATAGGGTCAGACCTTCCGAACCGGTGACCGAGCGGTCTCCGGTGATACACATCCAATCCATTGTGATACTAATTTGGTATACGCGTCATGTGCGTTTCATTAAAGAATTGACGTAGTAGTGTGCGTTAGACACGTCATGAAATGTACAATGTAATTGTTAAGTAGGTGCACTAATCAGTAATGAAAAATTAAAATCTTTAATTTTCAATTATATAGCATTAAATGTAAATTTTTAAATAAATTTCTTATTCGTAGTAACGGAAATATTTCAAGAGAAACATGCGGTGGTTAAACATTAAGTAAAACTTATTTCGTAAGGTCTCTGGTGGTGTCTGGTACAAATAAATACATTAGCACTACTAAACATAGTAGATTGTTTTAAAATGGGATCTCCGGTCTCCCACATACCCAGAACATTATCAAGGTATTCTCGGAGTAATACAGAAACAGAATAACATAAAATGAATCCTTTACTTTTGTATTTATATATATTTACTAGCTGCGCCCAGCGGTTTCACCCGCGTAAGTCCGTATCCATTAAGAATAGCGGGATAAAAGTTGCCTATATGTTATTCCAGTTGTCCAGCTGTCTACATATCAAATTTCATTGCAATCGGTTCAGTAGTTTTTGCGTTAAAGAGCAACAAACACACACACACACACACATCCTTACAAACTTTCGCATTTATAATATTAGTAGGATAGTAGGATAGTAGAATATATATAGCTCTAATTATAACATGTATATGTGTTATATACACAGTATGAGCTTCAATAGTTATAATAAATTCAAAGACACGATGTTATGTTCTACGAATGAAGTCAACTAATTAAAATATATAAATATTAGACTTAAATAAATACGAATGATGTGTTTGCCTTTGTTTCGGAATTCCATTGATAATAACTCGTCTGTGAACTGGAAATTTGCGGATAACGACTCTGAATAAGTCGAGATGAAAATAAACTACTAATTAGACCT
This sequence comes from Zerene cesonia, assembly GCF_012273895.1. NCBI lineage: Eukaryota > Metazoa > Arthropoda > Insecta > Lepidoptera > Pieridae > Zerene > Zerene cesonia. Next base: position 8,861,316 of record NC_052121.1, on the reverse strand, counting down.
GGTTTCGATCCCCAAAGAGATCATAAATAACTTTCGATTTCATAGGCCGCTGAAGATTGATTGATGGATTTATTATATTATGAGAGTACAGTTCCAATGCTTTTATATTATATTATATAATTCACACTATTATTATTGCATATTATTAATGGGAACATAATAATAAATTAGAATAGACGTTGATAATTAAATGAGTTTGTAAATATATATTATTTTCATAGAGGCATCAAGAATGACGTCAGATTGACAGAATACCTAAATAATATAGGATGATACTGATTAATTCAAATGTACTTCATATTAAAATCTACGCTACGTTAAAATTATACAAAAATTAATAATAACCAAATGTCAAATTCCTCTTCACTCAATCGAATCTACAAACAAATCGAAACTCGTATTTATGAAAAAAAAATGTAATAAACATATTATTAATTCGTATATTCGTTCAAATGTTATGCACGGCATGACGACTATAACATTATGTCAGACGACCTCGCAAAGGTCGGCACATAATGAAATTGAGTCAAGTTTATTCTAGTCACAGTTCAATGGAAACTGGTTTCCCTTTACAAAATATTGTTAATTTATCGTATCACGTTTTGCCAACATCTCTCTATGTACTCACGATGAATTCTAAAGCGACAAAACGCGAATTCCGCTAGATTGCATAATACAAGGTGTGTGTGCGTTGTGTCGCTTTGTTTCGTATGTAAATAAAAAGTTTATGTTATATAGAGAATCATTTTTTTCTTGAGTATATCAAAAACGCCTTTTGGTATTTTATTAAAAAAAAACAGTATCTATTGAAGAATTAAATCCAAAACAAACTTAAAAACCCCGACACATTTAGCAGTGTTAAAATTGCAAACAAATCTGGAACCTTCATGCTGATTAGTATAGAAAATCTAAGGATTATATAAGAACCATATGTTTAGATTAAGAAAAAAAAAATCATGGTTTGGCGCCAAAAACCGCTATTCGAATATAACCAATGTTACTTCCACAATTATGGAAAACAGCAAAATATATAACTGTAGGTAAAATTTATGCATGAAAAAAAAATATTAAGCTCAATTCTTGCTTGTCATGCCTGCCTTGCCTTTGCATGCATCGCATAGACAGTTGAATGGAGAAGGACAAAATTAAGCCCAAACTGTAAGTGCTTACTTCCAAATTATTCTTCTCGGTATTGAATCAGATAATGGATTTCCACAACTTTTACAAAGTAACCAAATATTCCTAGAAGCGTAACCAAGACTAAACCACAGAATCATAACATATGGTGGCCATCCTTGAATATACATTGACTCATATTTGTTTGTGGTAACCTCGCAAGTAACAGATGTAAGTAATTTATTGATATATAAAAAATCTACTTATTTATGCCTACATAAGGTGTAACTTCAGATAATCTGCAATTGATCATACGTAAAATGTACAATCTCATTTGGCCTAAGGAAACTCAGGTTCAGGACTAACAGCATTTTGTATGAGATGGACTAAGCATTTCGTATCGTAATTCGAAAATTCATACACCTTCTGATTTTCATTCTTCAAATCAAATATTTACCTATTTAACACGAACGGCCGAAGAATTTCTAAAAGATGCAGAACTTGGCTGCACCTCGGATCAAATTTAAAAACATTAACGTTTTTTGGTTTTATTTGCAGCACGTGACTTTTTATAGACAATTGCTATTAAAACAATAGAATAAGCGATACATTATGATATACCATAACTCATATACACGTAACTGTAAACAACAAATTTCAAAGATAAAATAGCTTTGAAAGAAAAATACCAACAGAAATGTTATCCATTATAAGTGAATTCTTGGCTACTGCCTTCTTTAATCAATGCTCGAAGATAAACACGATCAAACTAGCTTATCTCGCAGTTTGAAATAATTTACTATGTATATTTACTGACGCTTTGAAGATTTACGATCTACCGTAAGATTTATTTCAGATCTGACTCTCGATAAGCTGGATTTTTCAATCTACACACCTGCTCCTGATTAGCTACTTTCTATCGTTTAAAACAACAAATTTCTATCAAATACATTTCAAGCTAGTCACCACAAACTTTACATTTAAAAAAATAACCACCCAGAGACCATAATATTGTAAAGAACAAATAAAAAACCCCCATAGATACATCAATAGCCATAAATAAAACACGCTGGTTGAAAAATAAAATGAAATCATTCCACCCACGAGACCTTCCCGGAATAGTCACCATAAAACGAGCAAAGAAAGAAATCGCGGTAAGCTTGCTGTAATGGCGCAAAATTAACGCGACCTAAAACAATCTGTGGGAAACATCGCATTTCGTTCAATCTAGACAGGCCTGTGTTATCATTAATTACCGCCAATTAGGACAGATTTTAATTTAACAATAGCTTTTATCTTTAATAGGTCAATAAAAACACGATGTATTATATACATGAAATTTCGAATGAAATTATATTATATTCTCTTATAATCTATAATTATATAATAATTATATTCTGGAATTATTTCTTTTATTTTATTATCTTTCTTTTGGGGCTTCACAGTGTCCCTTAATGTAAGCGACAGGTACCTTAAATTTTAAGGGTTATATTAATTACAATTAAGGGCACACGTTTCATGCACGGATGGAGCCAATTTAAGAGATGTTTTATTATACTGTTATCCTATGCTACACAATTAAATACAGCACGAAAACAATGAGCTATTGACGTAATCCTTATCATGTCGGTGATCGTAACATTTTATATGGTTTTGAAATGGTTTTTTTGACAAAAAGCTGGTCCATATGATGTTCCTGTTCACTCATTAACTGAATTATAGGTAATTTGACATACAAATATAAAAATGAATCCCTATTTCCCTAGGTCACGCCATCATGCCGAAGGGGTCGCGGACGAATTTTAATCAACTCCCGTGGCTCCTTCACTTAAGTGGCTCGACGGAACACAGTGGGGTTTTGGTCGGTAGGAATCCGACATAACCCACGGCTTTATCTCCGGAGGGCGTGGGTATCTACGGAAGATTTCCCCACTTAAAAAAAAAAAAAAAAAAGTCACGCCATCACGCGTGAACGGCAGGATCGATTTCAAAAATTCTTACACCATTAGAAAACTACAATTACACTCGGTGACATAGTCTACTTGCGCCCCGCGTTTGCGGTCCGTATCCCGTAGGAATATCGCGATTAAAAGTTGCTTATATGCTATGTTATACCAGTCGTCCAGCTATCTACGTACCAAATTTCATTTGCAATCGGTTCAGTAGTTTTTGCGTGAAAGGGCAACAAACACAAACACATCTTTACAAACTTTCGCATTTATAATACTAGTAAGAAGGATAATATAAGTGCCACGGGTGAAACCGGGGCGAGCAGCTAGGTTAACATATTCTTTTAACAATTTAATTTAAATGTGTCTAGTATTATAACTTTACTTCCTACTCCAATAATAGAACGCGTAATTAAAGTCTATTAATAAAACAACCATTAAAAACAAAACATAAAAAGGCGAATTGACAAATAAATATTACAAAACGTCTCAACGTACAAGTTAAAACGTCTAAAATTAAAAGAGTTGGCAACGTTCGCGAGGCTCACAAAAGCAGAACGCCACAGTCCATTCCGACATCACAAAAGTGAATAGAACTAACCGTAACCATCATCCAATGGATAGTCACTGGATACAGTGCACCGGCACACCTTATAAAAATAAATACGCCGGATGGATATACGAAACTCCGAGTGAATGCGATCATTTGTAACGAAAACACGTACAGCTGTGATGCACTCGATAGTAAGCAAACAACAACACAAGCAGAAAATATTTATCCGATCGTTTTAAACGCAATTAAATAAATAATACTCACAGCCCGGCGATATTCCGTTCTCCTTCATAGCGCAGCGGAATGGATAATAAGTGCCTGGCAGCACCTTGCCATACATTGTCCTATCCATCTTCGGCCAATCGAGAAACAGTTTTTCAAAATTATGCCACCCACTTGTACGACACTACGGTTAACGCGCCATAATCACAACCTACACCAATATGATAAGCAGCATCCAGGTATCACAGTAAACACGACAATTAATTATTATCAATTAAGATCAGCTGATCACATGTTTGGCGTAACGTGTGTGTCGAAATGAATTCACTAAATGCAATTACCGAAACGACTGGTCATATCTCTACATCGAGGTCCGTTCCATTGATCGTAGATAAGCGCTGATAAGTGATAAGACAATGTCAAAAGGACGAGGTCGCGTTGCTCGTGCGAGCAGAGTATTCGTCAACGCGTCCCAGTCACAACTAAAACATCATACATCGTTGAATGAGTATGCCGGCGCGAGCGCACGCCACTTCAGCCATGCCGGCTGGATCAGATATAAGTTACACGGTAGTTATTCAAGCAATGAATAACATATGATACTACTTAACAAATAATGTACGAGCGAGCCTTGGTATATCACAGTTTTGAATCAGGTATTATCTCATAAATATGCATGTCACGCCCATTTAATTTATGACAAAAATCAATGTAGCTATGTAGCCAATTAAAATAATGTTAATCTTAAGCTAGGCCGTAATTAACAACGTATCTGACAGGACATTGATGTGAAACGTAGATCAAAACATTCAAGCTTTCTTCTTAATGAACGTCGTAAAACCGTGAAGCGATCAAGTGAGAGCAACAAACGGAAATGTGGCGGGCGGTTCTTGTGCATCGAAACACCGGATGCGCCGAAATTCGGTGGTAAGTACTAACACTACTGGTAATAAACATTACAACCGAACGTCTTCGAATCACGAATAGTACACGCACATAAACCAACCATTAAAATTTCACTTACATGACCAGAATATGTTTATAACTTAAACAGGCAATAAACGTGAAGATTTGCTCGCGAGTGAAATCAACTATTGAGTATTTTCATTAGTTAAGCTTCATGGTGCAAAGAGCTGAGAGAGTATGCCATCTTAATTTAGGTTAAGGATTGTAATAAAACAGACGAAATGTCACACGCGCTAAATATGCCCTCAACGTTGGGAAACTTTAAGATGTGACATGAACGAGAAACTAAATTAGAATTTATCGCTGGGGAATGCGTGATTGAATGCTTCCAAGACTTACGACTATCTTTTTACTCATGGTACTTAATTTCACCATGGATTCACACATATAGAGATATTGAGTATTTTTAGCATTTTTTGTAATATAGGAGACCAGCAATATAATGCATTTGATATAGTGGAACAGCCCAGAAAAAGGACTTATGAATGCAATTAGCACGTTACGATCCATGCGCATTACGAGGTAAACTATTGTTCCTGATATTAGCGAGGGCTCTAATAAGGAAGTCAATATTTGTTCTAGTCTCAAGCCCGGCGCTAACACAACCCACTTATATAACCAACGGGTCTATGTAGCACGTGCAAATATATACCATTGAAAAGTAGTCATCAACACGGTTAACTGTGGACTGTACGCTCATTGCCGTAGGTGAATCGTAACGTGAGAACGCACTGTAGCAATATTGAATAAGCCGAATAAACATAATAGCAGCCATAATAGCAACAGCTGTTGGCTGTTTCGAATTTTTTGCATATATCTCAGTTGATTAGTTAAATTGCCATGCAAGTGGGAAGATATGCAAGATTTTCTACATTTTGTTCAACTTTAGCACTTAGATTACTTATAGCTACAAGTTCTATGCCAATTTAAGAACACAGACACACGTTATAATCTAGTAATCTCACAAGGCTGTCGACTTGACCTGAATTTTCCTTTATGGCATTTTTAATTACATTATATACAGATATTCCCCACGTGGTATCATAATTGTATGATGATAAATTCCGCGAGTGATCTCATGTTCGCATACTCGTCACTTTGCTAATCAATTTACAAAACATACAATATCGTCGCGAGTCTAGACTATAATAGTAAACATTGAATTTGTGCCAACGCCAACAATTAGATTTGATATATTTTTCTTATTGTACTGAAAATGTACGATGCCCTTTATGAAAACTTCCTTAACTTTCAAACGAAATATGAAATAACTAATTTTTTGCATTAAATTTACACAATTGAAACCCGTTTATGTGTGACATAAACAAAAACTTTTTAACATTAAAACTGCACTTATAATGCCTGATTAGTATGACATTAAGCATGATAAATACGAATGTTATAATCACTTTTATAAATCCCGCCTATAAAACAAAATATGTACCTACTGGAACGTAAATTTTTACATATTTAATTTTATAGGATAAAATAACTGTACGATAGCCACCCATCGGCGCGATCGACTGACTGGGGATCGCACCTCATCGAAAAATTACCCTTGACGAGTTGTTCCGTGGATAATAGACATAACCAGCAAAGTGGCGCTAATGGCATAATCGCTTTCTAGGGGTGACGATACAAATGAAAATTTTATTTGGGCGTAGTTTGTTGAAAAATATTTTCATTGGACGGCTAGTTTGAATTTTAAACAAAAGGGGAGAAACAAGTTTTTCGAGAAGGTAAGTTAACTGTTTGCGCTTTTAATATTTTCCTGTGCATTATAGTTATTGCTGTCTTTTTAGATCATACTTGTTTTTGGTTTTTATAAGAGAAATTTAGTTTTCTTCCAAATTGCAGAAGCAATTTGGAGCATTTTAATCAAATCAAAAGCTTTAAAGTCGTCCTATCATGTTCTTTGGGAGGGGATTTTAATGCAACTCTAGGTGTGTCCCAAATAGTCTCATTCATGTTAAACGAACCTTAACGATAGATAATTAAGCTAATTAAAAGTGGACGATGCAACCACTTCTCCTGCAATGCCGTAATGTAATTACCTACTGCTTTATACTATAAGTTTTTTAATAAGGGGGAGCCAGAGGCCTGTTTCCTTTACCTCACCTTTCCCAATCCGCTCCTTCCTTCTAGTCGTTAATCCTTTGTCTTACCCCTTAAAAGCGGGTGGCGCAGTCGCAGAGGTACTACCTCTTCGAATATTCATGGGCGGTGGTGATCGCTTACCATGTATTACACTAGCTCAGTTCCCGCTATGACATAAAAGAAAAACGAATAAAAAAAAATCATCTCGTTCCCATGGATTTTCCATTGACCAGGCGGGCGAAGCCGCGGGCGGAAAGCGACTACTAACTTAATAATGTAATACTAGCTCAATAAGTATACTATAATAACCGATTTACCAACCAAATTCAGTCCATTTTCCTCAATCACTCTTACTATAGGTGTGGTGCTGGCCGTAACAGTCATTAATCATTCTAACAGCGCTTCATGTTATTTACTTTAAGTATATTAAGTAGTTTAGTGTATTAATATACTTTATATCACACCTAAGGTCAATATAGAGGTCATGTTAATAAAGGCGGTTTGAATTATATTCTGCAATTGGTAGGTCATTAAAATTTGTTGTAGAATTTATATATGTATATTGTAGAGATTACAGAGATTGTTCATTGTTAGAGATATGCAGTTAAATCCTCCGAAACCGCTGGACCAATTTTTGTGAAATTTTGTGTGCATATCCTATCTACTCAAGGTTTGAGAATCGACCAAATATTTTTACAATACTAATATACAAATATTTTTACAAATATTATTATTATACTATAATTTACAAATATTTTTCTTAACCTGAATGATATGACTAAGGAAGAACAGCATTTACCAGATCAGCAAGTTTTTATATGAGAAAATGTTTCTTTCAGATTACCAAATTTGATATTAGTTAAATAGTATAGGTGTTATTGTTAAAAAACAAGTTTTATAACTTTTTGAAAGGTCAATTTTTCTTTTAATCCATTTTTTGTATTGTTATATGCAACATGTCATAGTTGTTACTTGATTGTGCTAACTTACAGTTTTGACATAGGCCTCGTAATGTTTTATATTTGGTACTGTAGTTCTACCAATAATAAAGGAGGTTCTCAACCACCAGATCCATTGACATTGACTTTAAAAAAGAAAAGACAAAACCTCAATTGTAATTATTTTTGTTACTCAATAACTATGTCGGTGTTACAACTGAATGATGTAAATGTTTCTGTGTTCGGTAAGAAATTATTATCATATGGTTCCATCATAGGCTCGGGAGATGTGCCTCCTTCCCTTAAAATAAACCAGTGTATTAAAAAGCACTTTGATATTGATAAATAAAATTTACTTTGCATTATAGAAGTGTTATATCGATAAAAATGTTATATTGATGCTGTTATACTACATACTAGTATTATCATCGCAATAATTTGTAAGTATGGATGGATGGATGGAAAGCGAAATGGATGAGTGGATCTATGAAGTTTCTATCTGTTGTTTGTTTTTTTTTTTTCACGCGAGAACAGCTTATCGTATCTATACGAAATTTGGTACAGGGATAGATTATAGTCTGGGTTAGCAAATAGGCTACATTTTACCCGGGTACCACGCTTGTGACGCCGCGGGTTACATATAGTTGTTAATTAACTGATGTTTTAAGAGAAAATATCGCAAAGAACAGAGATTTTTTTTTGTATTTAAAACAACAACTCGTAAACAACCAATTTCAAGTTCCTAGCACGATTTTGCCTAGGTCTGGGAGTGCGATTTTTTAAGACACAGATTTGTATTTTATTAGTACCAAAATTAACAACAGTATATACCACAAAAACACGTCATTTCGCTGAGACTTCGCCAAACAGGTTATGGTGATAACAAATGACTTACCCAGGTCATCCATGGTTTCTCTATCTTTATCACAAAAAGTCCACTTATAAAACACTACACAACCTATTACTAAACTATCACAGAATTAACATAATAAATGTCTTTATTTATTTTTGTCAATAATATTTTATTTGCTAGATGACAATTTGGCAAACAGATCTAGATTTGTAGATCTATAATGTTGGCACCACAGGTTGACACTTGGCACTTCGCGAATATTATTGGAAGTGTGAATCACTTTCATTGATTTTATAATAGTAGCTAACTCTTCCTTTCGTTGGGATGATTGTTTATTTCGTAATTTTATTTTAATTTTGCGCATAACAATTATTAAATTAATCAATGCATACATAGGTATTTAATCTCATTCGTTCTATCTATAGCAACTAGGTAAACAACAAAAAATGTAAACACTGAACAATGTCAATTGTCATATTTTGTCACATCTGATTTGTCATTTTGTATGTCATTCTTTCACTTGACTTTACAATTTTGTGTATTGATCTGATTCCAGGTACCTATAACGCCCTGTTTGTTATATTGGCAAAATGAGTAATACTGGTGAACAGTTAACATTAGCGAGAGATATTAAAAGAGCAATAGAACTTTTAGAAAAATTACAACAGAGTGGAGAAGTGCCCGCTACGAAATTAGCTGCGTTACAAAAAGTTCTTCAAAGTGACTTCTTAAATGCTGTAAGAGAAGTTTATGAGCATGTATACGAGACTGTGGATATACAAGGCTCTGCGGATATCCGTGCCTCGGCCACAGCAAAGGCTACAGTCGCAGCATTCGCTGCCGCAGAAGGTCATGCCCATCCTCGCGTAGTGGAACTTCCTAAGACCGAAGAAGGCCTTGGTTTCAATGTTATGGGCGGAAAAGAGCAGAATTCTCCCATTTACATTTCGAGAATAATTCCTGGTGGTGTTGCTGATCGCCATGGAGGGCTAAAAAGAGGAGACCAATTACTATCTGTGAATGGTGTATCTGTTGAAGGGGAGAACCATGAAAAAGCGGTAGAGCTACTCAAACAAGCTGTTGGATCAGTTAAACTTGTTGTTCGCTACACACCAAAGGTATTGGAAGAAATGGAAATGAGATTCGACAAGCAGCGCACAGCCAGACGACGACAGAATTACAATTAAGTTATCACATTTAGAGTTTAATACTGTTATGAAATTATGATTAGAGTATTAGTGTTTCTGTATTTTGATGTCACTTATAAATCAGAGGCTGTTCCCATTATTTTTATTTCTAAAGTCATAAATTAAAGTTAAATGGTAATCAAAACTTATGCATGAGAGTACATCTGTAAATTATTTATTGCTAAAATAAGGAATACTGATTGCCTTGTTTTAATACTTCCTGTTGACTAGACTGTACTGTGTATCTACTACATACTGTGTTTTTAAAATATAAGAACATTCATATAAATTAGATAACATGCCATTTAGGCACCAATTTTTATAGTTCATCTTTACATTTAAGTTTTAAGCATATTAAATAAAATCATTATTGCATTGTTATATATGTTGGAAATAATCACAAATGTATGAGGTATTAGGGATACTTATGTTATAATTAAACACTTAAAACATTTGATGCTTTTATTATACATTTGATTAACTAAAATTTACCACGAGTCAAAACTACCAAAGCCTGCTTTCTTATCCTTCTTCGTCTTTTTAGCAGGTACCTCCTGTGATTTACTGCTTTTATTTGTTTCTGTTAGTTCTTGTAAGTTCAGATACTTTCCGACACCTTCCCGAAACACTTTCAAGGGCTGTTTGTTGGCTTTCTTTGGTTTTATACCTTGGCTCTCTGCTTCAGCTTGCCTCTTTAACTCTTCGGCCCTTTCTACAGCAAGCTGAAAATATATTTGCAGATTACAAATAAATTTTTACAGATTGCCAAATTAAATTCATATTGAAAGTGTATGTTACAAGACTAGAACTAGAATCTTCAATTTCAAAGATATGAATAGAAGGAGGTTAATCAAATCTTATCTAATCTTACTTGATGGGAGACCCTAAGTGAGCCATAGATAAGTTTTAATGCTTTGATACCTGTTCCTCAGCTTCAGCAAATGGATCAACAAACACCTGAGCCACTTCTATAACAATATCATGGATGGGTTGATCCTTATTGTCTACCTCTATTTGCTCCATAGCACCCAGTGTATCTAATCCACCAACTAGTTTGCCAAATATTGTGTGTTTACCATCAAGTTGTTTGCATGATCGAAATGTTATGAAACTGAAAGTAATTTACGAGAAAAAAAATAATGTAGTATGTATTCAGCTTTGTTCTAAGAGCATAGTTTAGGCCCAAAAAAAAAGTATTAGATACATCAGTTTCAGAATTGTAATGTATCCCCAATTGTAAGGTTACCAATAATACAATCCCCTCTAAAATAAAATTAAATATAGCTACATAAGGTCAAGCTATAAGGTAAGGGGTCTATCAAATTTACATGAATCTTCAAACAAATAATACTGACAACTGTGAGCCATTTGTGTTGGGTCCCGAATTAGCCATTGAAAGTACACCACGGCCAGTGTGATGCAAGTTTGGTTTTATTTCATCTTCAAATGCTTTCTTCCATATCGATTCTCCGCCTAAACCTGTACCAGTTGGGTCGCCACCTTGAATCTAGTAACGAAATTAACAAAAATTTATATTAGACCATTTTTTTTGTTTTAATGTAATATTAATTTTTTTTCTGTCTTCAATAAGTGCTGTATAAAATGTTATTTCATTTTTTTTATACATTGAAATAATTTCAAACCTAGAAATGCTTACCAATAAAATCACACAATCAGAAGTACCATATTCCAAGTATATACTTACCATAAAATTCCTTATAGATCTGTGAAACTTTGTTCCATTATAATATCCATTAAGACAGAGTTTGATGAAGTTGTCACATGTTTTTGGGGTCATATCACAATGTAACTCAAAATTTAGCTGTCCCAGATTTGTCACCAATCTTACATATCCTGTGAAAATATAATAATTACATTGTTTATGTATATGTTTTAAAATGTAAGGTAAAAAGAGTTTTAATCAGATAAGATTGCAATGAGATCAGCAATATGTATTCTTCTAAACTATTCAGGTAATACTCCCAGAATTTTTTTTATTTTTATTTGATTATGCGGGTGTAAAGCTTCTACTTAAAGAATATATTTTTATCTTACTTACCTTTCTTCTTAACCCTCTCATATTTGACCTCATCTTCACATATGATAGCAGCTTCGTGTTTTGTCTCTGGTACCATTGCTGTGGATGTGAAGCTTGCTGCCACCATGCCAGTTGAGTAGTGAGCAGCATTAAATTTATCAGCCACCTGCCAAATTGGCCAAATATATTTTTTAACAGTTATATTCGTCATTAGAACATTTTTTTTAATTTTAAATATTCTTTTATTTGTGATAATCTAAGAACTGTTAAACCAAGTGTCATTTCCACTAAGGTTTTTATTTAAATTATATCAATAAACTCATAATAAAATAATATAATAGAACTCATGAAAAAGTATGGTAATGGGTTTCCAAAAATATCCCACCTCTTTTTTAGATTCCTTTGCTTCTGGTGCCTTGTATTCTTTCTCTAACTCTTGTAGAATTTCTTTTGTTTCAGATGACACTGTTTTTAGTCTCGCATGTGGGTCTTTTCTTAAAGCTATTTCCTCTGTCATATAAAAATATTATATAAATGTGCCATACCACAAGAATAAGTAGAAGAAAATTTTCTTAAGGTAAAAACTTGACATAATTTTGATGGTTAGTAATGAAGATGTAGCTTAAGATTGAGTTTACCTCATTGGCAAGTATCTGAAGCACTTCGATGAGAATAATATTTAACATAATTAATGAGGCAAACTTTGTACCTAAAAATTACTTTTTTTTGTGTTCATTTTTGCTAAAAACTGTCCTATGCATCTTTTGTAATGTAATTATGTATATCGAAGTGCCTTATGGACCTGGAGTTTAGTAGAGATAAACATTCTTTTATAAAAATATTATTCTTTTATAGTTCACATTCTTTTATAGTTTAAGCAAGTGACATCATTCCATACCTTCTGTTTCCACCCTCAAATTATTTTTTATGTGATGAAATTTAGAAATATTGAATTTTTCTAGGTTATTTGGATCTTGTATTGTTATTATATCATTCCGCACAAATGGTGTATCATCAATGAGGTCTTTCCAGTTCTTTCCCTTAATATTGAGCTGTTCCACGGCTTCATAGCAATAGACATTACCACTTGTACGAATTGCAACAATGTGGGAGTTTTTTGTGAATGGTTTGAACAATACTGGACAGTGGTGTTCATCTTTTGCATTTTTGAAAAAATTTAACTTTATTAAGCCTTTTAAATCGATTTTCTGAAAGTTTACAAAAAATTTGAACAATACAATAGTAAATAAATAATGAACAAAGGTATTTAGAGCAGATAGTGAAAACGTTACAATCTTTATTACCTTGCCAGTCACTGGGTTGATTTTAAATTTTTTCGCAAACTCAATTATGGCCTGCAACTCAAACACATTCCCATCAGCGTCGCAATAAGGTTGCTCAAAGGGTTGTAAACATAAACAACAATGATCATATGGGAGCCTTTTGAATGATGTGTCTTCTTCCACTGATGTACCCGATCTTTTACCACCGTACAATGTTGTCCATTCGGTGTACGTTAAGTACCTAGATAATAATTTTTAATGAGAATTTTGATAGAACTAAATATAAACCGTAACCATTTAATAAACCTTACATTTTATCCTTTTGATGCTGTCGTTTACCCATGGTCGCAAGTTTATGTTTTTCTGCTTAGTGCAAATATTATTCAATGACAAGATTTAGTAAAAATATTCTGTTTAGAAAGTAGATTTTAGCCACTTTGTTAGGTAGTTCAATTCAATGCAACACAATACAATATTTTTATAGGTAGTTATCTATGTACATGAAAACAAGACACAACTCCCAGTGTACATTTGACACTGACAGTGACTTCATAGATTTTTTTTCTTAGTGTATTGTAAAGTGATTTTTTTAAAGGTTTTAAATAATTTTGAAACTGAGGAAATAATGGCAGTTTAGTTGAATTAAATGTATTGCTTTTAATAAAGATTATAAAAAAATATTAAGTAACTACATATAACTTTTATATATTAAAACTTTTAAAAGCCCCTTTTCACAATGGACAGTAATGTACTATTAAATGATAGACCATACATCAAAATTCTGTACCATATGTATTATGTAAAAGTTCAAGTGCCAAAGAAAGATTTGTTACTTGTAATTAGAGAAAATTATTATTTCGATTTAAAATTAAATTCCATATTGTCCCAAAACTTGCCGACAAAAATGATCTCTGAAAAGTATCGGGCTAGAAATTAAAAACTTTTTAAAGGATTTTAAACGCGATTTATTCTATACTCGCGTAAAGTCAAACACCAGAAAATACTACTATCGGCCTATTTATAAATGTCAAGTATGAGTATTTAAATAAGTCAAATTTTAAGAAGCTATATACGATGATGCATCTAAATGAGGCTTCTAAATGATTCAGTCAGTCAGAAACCATCCGGGCATCTAAATTAAGGATGCAAACTTGCTGTATCCGATTACGCTCTCCTAAATTTTGTGACGACTAAATTTAAAGTAGTGTTATAAGCGAAATAGATTTAATACGATATCTAAGCGCCCATCGCTATCTATTGTGACGAGGAGCCTTTATGCACAGTTTAGCATAGAGATTCGAGTTCGTTTCATAGAGTTTACAGAATTTATTGCAATAGCAACTCGCCGGTTTTTTTATAAACATGTCGGAAAGTGGTTGTGCATGAATTTGTGAAAACATTTTAGCTTTATAGATTTGAGTTTCATAAATATCTGCTTTTTAATTTTAAGTCATACTTATTTGTGAGTATATTTTGTCTTAATAGTAGCAAATTATATTATCATAATGTATTTTTTTTTATTAAAACTTGTGTGCATTTTTGTTGCAGTGTGCTAGTGAGTGTGTATAGTACAAATGGACGTAATGTGGTAGAAGTGTTGAAGCTTTGATATTTAAGTAGTTCTAGGAACGCGAAAATTTGCATCCTTTTATTATAACAAGGTATTAATTCTTTCTAGATACATCAAACCAGAGTAAATCAGTTAACATTGTTTAGTTGCTGGGAAAGTAAAACGCTTTGCGCTTATGCAGTACGGATCAACAACTAACACGGACTTTTGAATAACATCTTTCACAGGAGTAGTATATATTCTGGATGCGTTTCTTTTTAATACGTACCGAGATCCTTCTATTTATTTGAATTGGGTCATTGGTGAGCAAAAAAATTGTAAATTATCGGATAACGCCAGCCCACAAGATGGCCGACTGTTATTCGTAAGGTATTAAATCTTCTTTTCCATTCCATTTGTCTGTTTGTGTTTATGATAACATTAATTCACTGTTCATTTTTTTAATTTCATGCACTTACTTATTTGCTTTCACGTAATTGCTATGAACAAGTTGTTTGATTTAGAAAAAAATAACTGTCTTTGTTCTCAAAACATTTGAAAATTCTATGTAAATACCATTCAGTTCTGTCTTTTGGATTTTTTTTTGTTTAATTTGTTAATGTTAAGGTATAAACTAAGCGTGTGGCAACCCTTTGTCCCCGTACTTATTGATTATATTGTGTTTAACTTTTGTAAGAGGTTTTGTTTGTATGACAAACAAGTTTATTTATGATTTTGCAACATGGAATTCGACATTATCTCCTTGACTTAGGATATTGTTCCCACATTGAAACTAGTAATGATTTTGCTACCATTTTGAGTTTCACATTATTTGCATACTACACAATTATATAACTTAGGGCATAAGTTTGATTTATTTCAACCATTTTGAGTCATGCTTGTGCTTATTAACACTTGGCTGTGTGGTTTAGATAAGTATTGCTTTTAGATAATGTCTGGTGAGTCTGGTTCATCAGGAAGTGGAACGGGTCGAGGCAGAGGTAGTGCAGTAACGGATAAACCTGATTCGAAAGAGAACAAACCAAACCCAAAAATGTCAAAGGCACTTGGTACTTCAGCGAAGAGGATTCAGAAGGAGTTGGCGGAAATCACACTGGACCCACCGCCAAACTGTAGCGCTGGACCAAAAGGGGACAACTTATACGAGTGGGTTTCAACCATTTTAGGGCCACCTGGTTCAGTGTATGAAGGTGGTGTGTTCTTCCTAGATATACATTTCTCACCTGAATATCCCTTTAAACCACCTAAGGTAAGCTTTTTTATGAAAGTGTTCATGTTTCTTTTTCTCACAACTGGTTCCTTTGTACATACATTATCTGACAATATGTCATTGGATATAATGTCTAATGTCTAATTATATAATAAACATCTTAGTATGTATTGCACACATGTTACCACACTAAACAGTTATTATCTTCTTAATTTTACTTGTGAACTAAAAGTTGTTTTATGTAATTCTCTAAATTTCTTGAATAAAAAAGAACTACTACTAGTTAGGAAGTAAAAAGAAAAATGTATGGATAAATAATTAAACAAACAACAAAATGTCATCTGTATTCATCAGAATAGAGTAGTCACTTTCTCACACTGGAATAAATACTGCTTTAAAACATCACAGAAACCAACATTAAGTTCACTATTATATACAATTTCAATAAATACATCAACAAGTTGAATGACCTGTTAGCACCTGTTAATCTAATGCTTGCTGATTTATACACTTAATGCAACGCTTAAACCAGTCTGATGCACCTGGACCCACACATAATACATATTTAAAAAAAATTAATGCAGTAACAAAGCTCTGCCTTTAAGAATTACCTTAATGGAATACTGCTACTGCTATTTTAACATTATTTAACTATCTTTGCAAAAAATAAAATGGTTTAAAGAATACACTTTGTTTTTACTTACATTCATAATTTAATAGTTTACAGAGTTGTTGACCTATTTGTTCTTTATATGTTCTTTTGTGCTGATGACTGCTTAACTGTGAACCAAAGTGATTGTTAGAATATTTAAATATTTTTATTTTATTTTTAGATGGCATTATAATATAAATATAGATTTGTTATCAGATATTTAAAAAGAGTTTATTACCATGTTGGGATACATGTAAAATAATGTGTTAAGATCCTGCAATCTGTATTTTTTATTTACTGTCTTCAAGAAAACAAAGGTTGTAGTTGAATTTGAAAATAATCGATTCATCTTATGTGATTTTCAGGTGACATTCAGGACTAGGATATACCACTGCAATATAAACAGTCAGGGAGTTATATGTTTGGATATTTTAAAGGACAACTGGTCGCCGGCTCTCACTATATCTAAAGTACTGCTCTCCATTTGCTCATTACTGACTGATTGTAATCCAGGTTAGTTAAATTCTTAAACAAATAAATGGCTTCCCATAATACTTCCATTGAAAAATCTTTATTTATATATGGATCCCTATTTGCCTTGGTTATACCATCACGCGTGAACAGCTGGACGATTTTAAAAATATTTTTCACTATTAAAAAGCTGCAGTCACACTGACTGATATAAGCTAACTAGGCCGAACAGCTAGTTATAATATTGAATATCTCAGAAGACAATACTTTTCATTGTTTTTATGATGAATTGAATGTAGAAGCATGAATTATTTTTTATATTAGATGGTTTTCACTATTCTTTGACTATATTTTCACACTGATATTATTTGTTACTTGCTAAAAAACAATGAGATTAAAGGCATTGTGCTAATGTCTATTTATAACAAATATTTAACAGCAATATAACAAGGTATATTTTTTTGTGTAATGAGTGTCATTCAGACTCATTAGAGATTGATTTTTTTAGATGATTAAGAAAATAAATTGGGGCTCTATTAGATCTGACTCAGGTCCTCTATGCTGACATTACTCTATATTATAATGCTGACTAATTACTACTAAATTATTCAAAATTTATAATATGCATTTAGATGATTGACTATAAAGGATGACGATCAATACGAATTACAGTAATCAAACAACAGTGCCCAATAAATTCATTTATTCAATAAGAAAAATAAAAATGATTTGTGTCAGGTCTCAGTGCACTGATGTTTAATTTTGCTTAAAGGGCCCAAGAATTGACATGCCTTCTGGTGTATATATATATATATACTAGCTGACCCGGCAAACGCTGTTCTGCCTTACTCTTATTATTTAGGGGTATGAAAAATAGATGTTGGCCGATTCTCATAGATACCGGATAAGCACAAAAGATTTCATCAAAATCGGTCAAGCCGTTTCGGAGGAGTATGGCAACGAAAACTGTGACACGAGAATTTTATATCTATACTAGCTGCACCCGGCAAACGCTGTTTACCTTACTCTTATCATTTAGGTGTATGAAACATAGATGTTGGCCGATTCTCATAAATACCGGATAAGCACAAAAAATTTCATCAAAATCGGTCAAGCCGTTTCGGAGGAGTATGGCAACGAAAACTGTGACACGAGAATTTTATATATTAGATATACATACTCCTCCGAAACGGCTTGACCGATTCCTCTGAAATTTGGTAAGCATATTGGGTAGGTCTGAGAATCGGCCAACATCTATTTTTTATCCCGATATTCCTACGGGATACGGACTTACGCGGGTGAAACCGCGGGGCGCAGCTAGTATTAAGATATATATATATATTTTTTTTTATTTCATTTATTAAATATTATATGTTATTTCCAGCGGACCCGCTGGTGGGCAGCATCGCGACGCAGTACCTGCAGAACAGAGAGGAGCACGA
>NC_052121.1:8833027-8841769 GCF_012273895.1 Zerene cesonia | reverse complement strand
TATTATATGTTATTTCCAGCGGACCCGCTGGTGGGCAGCATCGCGACGCAGTACCTGCAGAACAGAGAGGAGCACGATCGCATCGCGCGCCTGTGGACCAAGCGCTACGCGACATGATTGCGTTGCCTAGCAACCGACCATGCCACACTCAACCACACTCGGTCCATCCTTACGCAAGCTTGTCTTTACCTACTGTATGCATGTCTCGACATATCTGTTGCACACCATGGACGGAATATGGGTTTGGTTTATTCCCCTTTAGTATTACCTGTGTAATTTAACTATGTGTTTATTGTACTTGGATTTAATGAGCGAACAAATGTTTGGACATCTATGTATCATCTCAGTTAGAGCTTGGTTTATAGAACCCCTCTTCCGCCCGTGAATTTAGCTGTGATTAGATTATAATTTGATCGTGTTAAGAGATGGTTTGGGTCGGCTCAAAACGTATATGTCGAGATGCATTATTGTAAGGCTTTATGGTATTTAGTTGCAATTAATGTGAATAAACGCTTGGATATGTCCATTTGTATAATTTAGGTGATTTTAAAATCTATTGTATTTGTTCTATTGAATTGAGTCTATTTTTGCCGCAATATAGCGATGATCTCAAACGCAACTGCAAACGATAACTACTTAATAATAAATAATTAATATGTATTGGTTTACACTATCTCAATATATTTTCAGGGTTTATTTATGTGATCAGTCATATGTATGTGATTTTTAAATGTTGATTTAAATGTGTGATTGTATTAAATTACAAAGTGATAGGAGGATATGTGAAGATTCTTATAGCACAAGAATTCATAAATTTACGTATGTTGAGTGTAAACTCGAGAGGTACCAATTCCTGGTGTTTGACTTTAAAATTTCGTGCTAATTTGCGGTTACGACGTTTTTTATTTCATTTATAGGTATTTATAGGTTCATAATTGCTTTTCTAACTTGGCTGAAAATGTCGTCTGTAATTAGAAAAGAAATTTATGAACTTTTGACTCATTTGAAGTGTTTAGATTTCGCAATTTCCTATAGATATTAAAACAACATTGCAACGCATTATAAAAGCGATGATGAAATTAAACATTACAATTTGTGAATACTTTTATTTGGATATTTATGAAATCTAAAACACATTGGGCATAGTGTTAAAGGTCTCACAAAATTATTCAATTCTACATGTGGTCGTGTCTATTTATTTTTATAAAAGAAACCAATAGTTATATTTTTGGTCAGAGTGAACATATCATATTTTTCTTTTGAAATGATATAAATGTTAAACTGATTCGCGGTATTAGTGCCAAATCTGTGCAGGCACTTCACTCCATAGATCACTGATCATTTTCATGAATATTCCGTTTAGAATGTAAACAGTTATTAGTCGTAAGTTATTTTATTGTTTAGGTAATGTATAATGTATGTCTTAACCCTAGTTTTAAAGTATAGTAATTAGCTATGTAATTTTTAGCCAAGCGTATGTCGCGACTATGTGAATGTTACGGATATAGCTAAAAGGAATCGATTTAACTTGTGATCATTTGACGTGTGTTTGGTGCTGTGAGTGTCAGATCGCTTTCGACATACGATGGATATGAATACCGAACCCGTATTCGTGACTGGAATATATTTTGTCAATGTGATTTTTTAATTATTTTTTAACTGTGACGTAATGTGTTGCTTGCAAGACAACAGCTGTTATCGACGCGACTGATGTTCCTTGAAACTCGATGTTGATAAACTCTAAACTCTTATAATCATCTTTTGTTAAAATTTATATCATGGTATAAAATAGGAAAATAAAAATGTGTGTAACTAGAACACTTAACTGCTGTTTTATTATGTTATACTAACTGCATGCTGTTTTTTTATGTCCTCTGCTATTATTTTTAAAAATCAAGGTAATAATTTGATTTCTAATAGCCTACATCCCACTGCTTGATTCTGCATATAGGTATACGTTGTTAATGAAATTCTTTACATCCATTTTAAAATGACGTGCATTAAAATACCGTACAGGAGCAATATTTAAAGCCGGCAATAGGTTTGCAGTGTTTTAACGCTGGGCTGGTACCACCACTTATCTATCAAGTGAGTCGCCCAGTCTATATTGCTGAGATATTATAAAAAAATTGTGATAACGACGAATCGATTATATAAAAATATTTTTTAGAATTATTGTAAGTACCGTGCGTCCAATCTTTTACAGCCCACAAATGTATCCAATACATAGTCTCTCAACATTTATTTAGAAATAATTTCATAAAAAATAGCAGAATGGAGTAGTGGAGTCTCGTAAAAAGATAACTGCTATTTTATCTAGGATATCAATTTTACGAGTATTAAGTTAATATCAACAGACATATTTTAGATTATATTAATTGGAATCGCAGAAGAGGTTTATTATACGATTAGAATCTATCTTCATTCTACAGAGATAGCAATAATTAAATGGAATACACAACCTCAATGAACCTATAATATATGATTAGTCTTGTTCATCGAATAAATGACGAGTACGAATATAGCATTCAAATAATTATAAATTGCAGTCAAAAATGTTTTATTTTCTCTTTATACTATCGATTTTATTCATACAAATACCCTATCGCAGGTTTAAAACATAGATAAGTGTAATCATAAGGTGTTGGCGAAAGTCAGGATTCATAGATATTTATAACCCGAAGCCTTGTCATCGAAATCGATTCAATCTTGATTTTGTTCTCAATTTGATTAAGATTTCTGATTCAGCCTCGATCTAGAATTTTTAATATGCAGTCAATTCGCGTTTATGTTAAGTTTAATATATTGAAGGAGATCGAAACTTTCGTTCGACATTATTTTTATTTTAAAGCACAGAGTGCGACTACCATCGCGCGCTGTCTTAGTTTTCACCAATATAACAATAATTCAGTGTTTGATTAATCGAATCAAAATCGATTGAATTAATTCTCGATACAGCCGAGAAAGCCCCAGGAAATTTTATCTAAAATTCCAGACTAATTAACTCCAGTCATTTTATACTACACATTCATTCAAATTGATTTTCTTCTGTTAAGAATCAGAAAGTCACTTATACCAACGTTTTAGTTACTCAGGCAAAGCGGAGATAGTGGGCACAAAAATTGTTATATAAATAAAACCACAAGCATATATCGTATGAAGTTTATTATAAATATAGGTACAGAAAAGATTTAAACACCAATATATTGTTTCATATGATGCAAGTTAATCTCATCTGGTACATCTACTGCACCTTGCATCTACACAAAACAATTTCTAGAGAAGTGCACCACATCTACAAAAGGTTGCCATTTTTGTCCTTTATAAACTGTCAGTACTGCAAATGTGGAAAGAATTTTAACAGTCATATGTTTTTAAATAGATATAATCTGGAGTTAATACTAAACAGCAACCTTATCTACATCAAATACGAAATATAATATTAAATATATCTCTAAGTTTGACAAAGATTATATAACATCCATTAATTATATATTTACACCGTGGAATATCTGAGAATCGGATATATATTATGTATGTTTTATGAAAATGTGTTTCGTAGTTTTGTACTATAAAATCCACGGCGTAATTTTAAAATAGGGGGACAGATAGAAAGATTTGGCAATCGTCACCATGTCTATTCGAAAATCAGTCTTAACACTGAGCACACTAAGCTGAAAATTGATCCAATCAGTGCATTGTGCATTTCACGCCAAATACATCACACTAGAGCCGTTACCCTGCTCCTAAACATTAATAAATCATTAAAAAGAACATTCGAGTTTGAGATCTTTTATGGAAAAAGATTCATTTGAATTAAATTACAAAAAATATATATAAAAAATTAAACAAAATAACAATTATCTCTATGCAAAATGGGACTTATACTTATCACAATGAATATAGACGCAGGTATAACTGATCAAATATATAAAGCTCGTGTGAGTTTACACGGTCTCGTACTGGCTGCGGATGGAGCGAGCGAGGCTGCATGCGAAGATCACGCCGAGCAACTGGAATTAGAAAAGTTATCGATCAACGTAAAATACAATATCATGCGAGATGCGAGCGGGTCAAATACAAACAAATACAAAGGTATGAGAACATGTTCTGTTATTTACTCGCTTTAAAGTCAAGTCCCTCAGTGGGGTATGTGGCAGATGATATACATCTGATTAATTGGTCGATTTTGTTTATGGATACGTAGATGATCAGCCTTCTGTATCCTGAGGCTGACTCCTGACTGACTGAGGAATTTTTTTTGTAGGTCCCCACAGGGAATCGAACCCGGGGTATCTGTTCTACGCTCACGCCTTAACAACCGTACCAAGGAGGCGGTCACAGACTTAATTGCTTCCAATACAAGGAATGTCAAGAATAATGCTGCCTACCATCTCGGAATAGTTTACATGTAACCAATCATCTACAGCACATAGCGTGCATTGTTCAGCGATGACTTACTTGCACGAACGCGATCCCCAGGCCCACGCCGCCCAGCACCAAGGCCACGTCCTTCAGATGCGCGAGGATGTTGTTCAGACAGCCCACGGTGTGGAAGCCGGGCGAGGCGGGCGTGCACGCCACCGGCTTGCTGTCCGCGATCTCCTGCACCGCGCAGCAGCTGGCCGGTATGGGCAGGCCGTTGTCCGCCCAGTCGCCGGGCCCGTAGATGCCGCAGCATTGGAGCTGCACGGTGACATAATAATAGTGTGGTGTGACGTCATTCAAGTATACAATACACTTAATAACAGTGCAGTTCGGTCATACTAGTATACAACACAATTAATAATAGTACAGTGTGACGTCATACTAGTATACACTTATTAACGGTGCAATGTGACGTCATTCTAGTATACTACACACTCAATGATAGTGTAGTGTGACGCCATACGAATATACTACATACTTAATAATACACTGAAGTGTATCTATCACATTGAGCCCTCGAAGCAAAACCGCTTCCAACCTTTAGTTTATATGCAAATCTTATAGTAAATGTTTGATAGAGCCAGTTAAAACAAATAAAATGAAAAATAGCTATATCATAAAAACTACACTGCTGTTTAAACAGGAAACAGATAAGGTTCTCATATCATGGTATATTATGGTAACAAATCACGTTTGTTATAGCACACAGCGCTATATCGTCGTAAAGTTGCCTACAAATTGAGCATAATAGAGCTAGGCTGCTACATATTTTCTTTGGTCGAGTATTTACGAATTTGATTGGATATTGAATATATCGCAGTATGAAAAAT
This sequence comes from Zerene cesonia, assembly GCF_012273895.1. Lineage (NCBI taxonomy): Eukaryota > Metazoa > Arthropoda > Insecta > Lepidoptera > Pieridae > Zerene > Zerene cesonia. Next base: position 8,836,511 of record NC_052121.1, on the reverse strand, counting down.
TGACACTTCTTGAGTCCTTTTGTAATCTTTTTAGCTACTTAAAAATCTATACAAATTTTGTTAATAGAACTACAAACCTATCCCCTTTAAGTTTTAGGGTAAATATGTATTACAAATACATTTTCGTTTTTAGTGGCTTAGTGTACGTAAAATGATTACTATATCTATCAAATACGATATAGTACATTAATCAATATTACAAAGCATTATTTTGATAATTTTTTTTCATACAAAAGATACAAATATATACATACGTCAGTCTGAATGATATCATAGTTCTTTTGAATATCCAAGTCCGTGGAGTAGTGCTTCAGCGATTCGTTGAGGGATCGGACGATGGAGGTTTCTAGATCCTGGTGCTTCACGTAACCAGCGATGCCGACGGCCAGTTCAGCTATGAAAATCATCAGCAGGAACACGGAGAACTGAAAACGGGCGGAATAAATATATATAGGCATAGACAAACTGTACACATAATTTATATATCTTAAGTTATTGCGAATTCACTTCGGGGCTATTTCTTTTTTAATGTAACTATTTAGTGACGGTGCATATATATATGAGTCAGGTAAAATTATAGAATCTATGCATATAATCTCGTGCGTATAAGTTACACCACTGATCACTCATGACGACCGAACAATTTTACAGTTTTGCTGGTTTGTTAGATTGGTCCCATCTTGTATTTCAAAAATAGGAAAACCATATTGTTTCTTGTATAAAAATATACAAGAGTGTTCAATTGCCGATCCTGAGCACTAATATACTAACCCAAATACTTGTTAAAAGAACAGATTAAACATTAATTTATTTAGTGATTAATATATAACATACAGTTAATCGATTTTTTTTGTTATATCATAGCAGGCAATTGAGCTGGTGGTTCGCCTGATGGTAAGCGATCACCATTGCCTAAGTACATTCGTAGGGGTATTGCCTCTGCTAATGCGCCACCCGATTTTTAGGGGTAAGGGATAAGGAAAGGATTGATAATTGGAAAGAAGGAATGGACTGGGAAAGTTCAGGAAAAATAAACGGACCTTTCGATCGAATTTCATAAAATACAATAATTGTAATATCCGAGGAAAATGGTTGATAATAGAACTACGTAACGGGGATTTATATGACCACTTTTGTTGATTCATTGTTATAGTGTTGTGCAATCTGTGATTCATTGCATTTGTAGGAAATATTTTAAATAAATTCAAGTATGTATGTCCTTAAAAATACATTTGTTTTATTCTTACATATAAATTAAATCATGGATTGTTAATTGAATTTTTTATTGATAAAGTTTATTAAATGCCAAGAATTTATAGACATCTACATATTATTCTCGCTGATAAGAATTTTAATAACACTATCTTAATACAGCCGTGGTTTCATTGTACTTTTTAGGGTCTTATATAGGTTTATAGATTACCTACTTCACAGCAGTAAACGAAAAGTAGAAACTAGTGAAAATATTGACATAGTCCGCTTCGAACGGCACATAAAAAAGTTTCGTAATGCGTTCATCGGCAGTACAAAATTAATCAATAGACCACATTCTACAACTTTTTTATCGCATTTACATACGAATTTACCTTAAAAGTACAAACTATAAGAGCAATCGAGATGGGTCTATTAAGACCGAATTAAACGAAGGAAGTATTCGTTTAGCGAGACGCAGGAGCCGTGTCAAAGTTCACTGTGTCCGTCAATTGTTGAGATATTATGTTGGCTTATAAACGAGATTTTGATGATTTTATGCAACGAGTTGTTTGACCTTTCCCTATATACTACGATGATTTTTAGAATACAATGTTATTATCAATGCATAAGTTTATTTCCTTACGACATTCTACCCTACCAATTTCAACTTACATGTTAAGATTTATGATAGATTTTTAACACATCGAACATTGATTTGACAAGATATGACGTAGAGATTTAATTATTTCAACAATTAAGATTGTTACTTTGAATTGAAATAAACCATATCGATATCAACTAATAATAACTCAATTCTTCAGATATTAATTGAGCTACGTATTTTTCAAATGAAAAAAATAATTAAGAATACCCACTTAACGCACTACGAATAAAACTAATTGCTTTTATTCCATTCACATGTGACTCACAAAACTTGTTATAATCGCGTGAATAACAAATTTTTGTTATATAGACATATCCTATAGCAGATATCACATATGATATTGCCGATATCCTAGTGTATTTTCAGACCGTAGAATCTATGTCCACGTGCCTTCATTAAATTGGCAAGAACACACAATATCTACTGAATAAAAATAAATATCTTCATCAACTCTGGCCTTCTGCAATTATTTTGTGTGATGTGATGTACACATAAATTTATTTCCGGCACGCTCGCCTGGTCTCGAATCCCCGACTTTTCGATCTTAGACCGAGGTCCTAACCACAACTGTGATATAGCATAATTTTTGTTTCCGCTTATTATTTCAGCGTTAACGTGAAGAAAAATACATATTATATGATGAATACCAATTCATTGAAAGTTACACATATGTCCTTTACATCCTTAAGTATTTTTCACACCACTACAAGTGGTCAAGTTACCAACTGCCCTGCTTACCGATATTTGCCGACCGCAGACTAGGACAATCCAATTACACGCCCACAAGAAACCTGTCATGCTTAATTTTAATGAAAAAACGATTTGCGGAAATAGCGCGGCAACTGAGTGATATGATTTTGGGATTTTTATATTATAACACAGATGAGTAATATAGGCACATTCGTGAAATCAGGTTTTATACAAATATTGAGGTGTTAAGCTTGAAATATTGAGTTGATTGATTAAACAAAATAGTATTAAATATCACTACTGAAATGTTTATTTTTTTGTGATTTTGAACAATTTCTCTCCATCTTTCATAACAATGCATAAAATAACAAGCTTTAGCACAATTAAGTGCAGTAAAATGCACCATTTCGAAACATGAAAATTAATAATCCTACTATCCTACTTATATAATAAATGCGAAAGTTTGTAAGGATGGTTGTGTTTGTTGCTCTTTCACGCAAAAACTGCTAAACCAATTGTAATCAAATTTGGTACGTAGATAGCTGGACAACTGGAATAATATATAGGCAACTTTTTATCTAGATATTCTTACGGGATACAGACTGACACGGGTGAAACCGCGAGGCGCAGCTAGTCTATATATATAAAATTCTCGTGTCACAGTTTTCGTTGCCATACTCCTCCGAAACGGCTTGACCGATTCCTCTGAAATTTGGTAAGCATATTGGGTAGGTCTGAGAATCGGCCAACATCTATTTTTTATCCCGATATTCCTACGGGATACGGACTTACGCGGGTGAAACCGCGGGGCGCAGCTAGTTTACTATAAAATAATGTAGCAATAGTTAACGTCTCTAAGTTAACGTCTCCCACGCTTTTCAACCTATACATAAATGACTTGATAGAGGCACTTAGTAGTGAGAGAGTCGGTTGTCA
>NC_052121.1:8807948-8832027 GCF_012273895.1 Zerene cesonia | reverse complement strand
TATGTTGTTGGGTGTGCAGTACTTTCCCGCTAATTTTCAAGTTCTTTACCAGAGTCATAGATTATATTTTTTTAAACTGTATCTTAATTTAAACGTTTTAGATATGAGAACAGTTAGTTAGTTAGTTTCTTTATTGCCTTTATTACCATTTAAGATGTAATATTCCTACTTTAGGTAGACATTTTAATTGGAGTAACCTACAGAAGTTTCAATAAGCTACCTATTATATATATTCATATTTATCAATACATTTACAGATTTTAATTAGATCTCTTTGACGCGCTTTTCCTTATTACAAAATAATTTATGCTTCGCTTATTTTTTTCGATTATGCAGAAGTATTTATAACGCGTCATTGGAATGTCACATTGTTATTATTTTCGCAAACAAAGATAATATTGATGCGTTATAAACTATAATTAATCATAACATTCTATGAAGATAAACATTATATTACTACTACTTGAACGAAGTTTTTAAACCATAAATATGTTTTATAAACACACATATAACATATATGTATACCTCAAATATAAAAATATATTCGGTGTAGGTTAAATAAATGCTTTAAATTAGGATACGCCGGCAATAATCGAATCACATCAAATCTAGTTCACGATAAATAATGGCATAGACAAATTTAATTGGAAATTAGGTGTCCTGCTTACTCATCTGATATACCTATTCTGTGTCACGTAAATTTATTAGTTTATCTACTTCAATAAAAAGGCTTTTTTGATAAAATTGCATTATTTTGATTAGTGAGACGTAGAGTAGAATAGAAATGATACCCCACATAACTTATACTATTATAATATATAGTTTTAAATATTAAGATGTAAGAAATCAATTTATAGTAATATTTGATATATGCTTCAGCCTACTGCTAAAAATGTAAAAAATACTACCTACACACAAATACTACATCTACTTCTGTATGATGATAAACATAAACATAATATAAAAACTCACACCACCTACACTGAGCAGTATTGCTGTTATATATTAGAGTTAGGTGTTAGCATATATAAACCAAAGAACTTACCGTAACTATCATGCAATGGTTCTCCTTAACAGCCCCACAGCAGCCGAAGAAAGCAACGATGAAGACAATCAAGCCCACTATGATCAGAATAACTGGTGCTGATGTGTAGAAGCTCTCGTCGGTCAAGTTCACATATGGATACGAGTTGATCTCTGCCTTTGCCCCCACTATCAGGATTATCAGGCCCGTGATCTTAAATTAGAACACAGATTTTATATTCCTTTCACATTGTTCATTTATATCAAGTACAATATGTAAAAGTGGTTGAGACAAATTTATTTCATTATGTAAATTTGCTTCACATGTTGTCCATTTACATCATATAGGATTATGTCAACACCTGAATTGAAATTCAAATATCCCAAAATAATATATAATTTTGTGATTAATTCTTACAAATTTGTTGTATTTTATTTAAGGAAATTGACATAAAAAAAATTAAGTTACAATCATTATTAATTTCAGCACAATGTAGAATAAATTGGATTATCGTGTTATCTATGAAATATTAAAATTATGAGTATACTATACTCAATGATAGTTGTTGATTATTTTTTACTCTGTGTATAGTAAAATTGCACAATAACATTTTAGATACATAGAAATTATTTTTTTCTTAACATATACCCTCAAGGTTAAGTTAAAGAAATGAGACTAAACAAATAAATTTCTGACCAATTTTGACCTTGAATTAAAACTCTTATCAAATTATTATACCATAAATTATTCATATTGGTTCTATTGATTAAAGGAGTAGTAAACCATCTCCCTCTTAAAAAGGTTTTGAATATAAGTACAGGTGAGAGAGTTGTGTTAAAACTTTGGTGATAACCTTACTGAAATAAATTTAATTACACTGTAATATAAACTAGTTAATTTAGATTTATATTTTTACATTCTAGTAGTTTTGTGAAATTGTTAAATAATCAGTAGGTATGCAATAATGCAAATTGGGAAACCATGTGTGGGCACCAATAAGAATTTACTAAAAAACTTGCATTACAGTCTGTTAAAACTGGTTATCATTTTAAAAAGTTGCCTTGGCCTTCTAGGTATTTAGAGCAAGTGGTGGTTTATATGCAATAAACGATTAAAAATCTTAATTTGCTTGATAATACCGAAAATATCATACTGCGTAGTAATTAAAAATATATTTCTGTACTCATACAAATGCATTGTTTCTATTTGACGATTTTCCAATAGATACCTACTGACTACTGATCAACCATTTAATAAAACATTTATCAACAAATAAGTTCAGTTAATATTATCATGTGACTCAGCGGACACAAGAACCATTAATTGCAACAATCAGCAAATCACTCATTATATAGGCGATTGTGCAATTCTTAGAGAAAATTTATAATTTCACTAAACAAAAACAAGTTTCGTGTTGTAATACTATAATTATACAGTTATTTAAGAATCAAGTAGGGTAATCATATCCCTCTCTATATCTACCTTCAAGGAAAAATTGCGTTCTAGAATTTCTTACCGCGAATAACAGATTGAAAGAAAATAGTAGGTATTTAACACAAGACATCCCTGCTCCGATAGCCATCTTTAACGCTGTTCTAAATTCTAATTTTAAATTCAATCTGGAACAAAAGAGATAATTTTATATACACACAACATCACATAAATTAACAAAGACATGAAAACATCGATTTGCGTTGTTGACACAGGTCACAGGTAGGCGACAGGCGCGGAGGTAGGGCACAATGCAGAAAACTGGCGATGAATACGGTAAATATCATAAAATTATTTATTTAATAAGAATGTGAATAAGACAACGTGTATTTTAAGCTTTTATGTACACTTACCAAAACTAAATGGAGGTCGAAAAATCTGAGCGAAGAAATAACAACCCACTGCGGAACAAAACCAGCTACTGACTGGGTTTACAGCCTCTGTTTTTAAAACTTTACAATTGTTGAGCATTTTCCCGTGGGTGTTACCAGTAAACAAAATAATTCTTACGTTGTAAATCTTTTTATTTTTGATTGTTAATTTAATGATTGCTACTATTGAATTAAATATTAATTAAAAATAAATATACGTAAAATGTGCTAGTCTATTGATGTGATACCAGTATAGAAAAATAAATTGTAGTGAATGGCATAATATTGAACATAGATATAAGTACCTAGTATGTCTACGATAAATTTATTTATTAATAATTAACGATATGAATTAATTTAGATTGATATTTTTATATAATATTCAACATGAAGTTTTTTAAGCATCACAGTTCTAGAAATATAGACATATAAATATATGTTATGCTAGACACGGTTATAAATTAAATGTGCGGAACCCTTAGTGTCGCGAGATAGACTCACACTTGACCGTTTTTTACTTCTTGCTTATCACATAATAATATTATTTGAGAAATCAGACTTATTGCCCTACAAATTGCCTATAACCAAAATTGAGTAAAGTACTTACTCATTTCTAGTTATACGCTCAAAAGATATAGCAATAATCAAGTAATCTTTCGGCGCGTAGGAATAAATGTATGTTGCTATAAAGTATATTCTTTAAAATTATAGATGTTTACGCCATTGAATTTAAAAATAGTCAAATCTAGATATCATTTTTTTTTAAATTACATAAACAAGAATTAGATAAGTATAGTAAATCTTCACACATCTCCTACAATATGAGTTCATTTTTGTCTTAAAAATATCGGTTAAGATTAGATGAACATGTCACGATAAGAGAGATATTGACTCGGTTTATGATTGATAAAACATCTCAGTTTTTCAGTTTTCAGTTACAGTATCTAGTTCGTAATAATATATTGTTTAAAATGAGAATCATGAATATAAATATTGGTGGTATGAAGGCCCCAAAATTGTTTAAATCAGTGAGATATTCTTTGGCGGCTGTGAATTTATTGTTTATGGTGAGATGTTTATTTTTTGCGTTTTACAATAATGAGACGTATGAAGTGCAAGAATATTTTGAAAAAGGTTATATTGAGATAAGCTGGAAGAAATATTCGTAAATATGAGCCTTTAAAATGTTATGACCGTTCATAAATTATCATTAATACTATATTTAAATAGTTAATAAAGTTTTTAAATCAACTGATGGAAATCAAATGAGCTGTTTTCTTTAAATAAATGAACAGCGTTTTTCTACAATAATACTGATATTATTACTATATATAAGATATGGGTTTTTGCTTTATTCAACTGTGACCCGAAAATATCTAATACATAGCCTAGGAATGAAATTTTAAATTTATCATATTGCTTGCCTCATAAGCGGAGCGTTGAGATAGTTCTCCACTTTCTATCAGAAATCAATTAATTTTTTATACGAAATCTCGTGAAAACTTAACTAATTGAATTCATTCTTTTAAACGCTTCGGTATTATATAAATTTATTTCCTTTCGAAAACCACAGTCTAATATATAATTCAACGTAGTTTCATTTTAATTAATAAAAACTAAAATCAACTTATCGATTATATATCTAAACTATTTTTTGTAAATAAGGCTCGTTTACAATACGAAAGCAGGTACCTTTTTTTTTCTTTTTCTGGGTGGACAATGGCGCGAAAGTCTTTGTTTTTTTCTATTTATTTTATAATTTTTTTTTGTTAAAATTCAATAACCGCTATGAAGCGTACACTTTTGATTTTCCAAACTTTTTTAAGCATTGAAATTGTGGATGACAAAAAAAATCTCTTCAGTTTCAAATATTTTATTTTATTATGCATATTATATTAAACATAAAATAAGTTCACTTCCATATACACAGCTACAATCTTAGCGGGATCAATATTCAAAAGCTTTAAGCTATTCCTCGCTTAGGATGTTTTCAGCTGAATTCCAATATTTTTTGAAACATTTCTTTTACTTATTGATTTAATGCTATATTTAGACTGTAATGCGAAGAATTGTTATATTTTTTCAGATTAAAGGTTTGATACTCCTTATTATTGGAATAACGTATTTGGTGAAGCACAGGGCATACGAAGATTTATTGACTAATCGATTTTTTACGTTACCTGCATTTGTTATAGCGACAGGATGTATTATATTTTTGATTGCCGCGCTTGGTTTTTATGGCGCATTTTCTGAACACTTTTATGCTGTGGCTGCTGTAAGTAGAAGGTTTTTGTATGTTTGCTTTAATCACTATTGTAGGCGCATATTTTTGTACGGTGGCGTATTTGGATTTACTTTTGTTTTCTAAACATGAGGATGTATTTATTAGATTGGGCAATACATTTTTCATCTCTAACTGATTGACTACTCTAGCCCGTATAATAATTCTCGATTTTTTTTTAATATATTTATTTAAACCATACATTTACAAGAAAAGATAAGTAACTCACTGTCCGCCCCGGCTTCGCCTGTGGTGTATATATAGATTATGTCACTCAGTGAAGTAGCAGCTCTCTAATAGTGAAAGAATATGTTAAATTGGCCTGGTATGGTTTGTCTGGAATCATTACAAGCATTCTTTATGGATGATTTGGGCACGAATTGAGCTAGCTCGCACCGGGGAAGTACCACACCCCCAGAGAAAATAAATAGTGGCGTGAAATAGTAGCATCCTACTTTGTTTCGTACAGTGAGTGGGGAAGCCTCAGGCCCGTGTCTTTTTCCCCACTCTACCCAGTCCGTTCCTTCTTTCCAGTCGTCAATCCTTTCCTTATCCCTTTCCTATTAAAAGCGAGCAGTGTATTCTCAGAGGCACTTCCTCTGCAAATGTTTATGGGCGGTTGTGATCGATTACCGTTGTCCATTAGGCGAATCACCTCATAAAAAATTATCTCTCTTAATATAGAAAATTCTCGTGTCACAGTTTTCGTTGCCATACTCCTCCGAAACGGCTTGACCGTTTTTGATAAAATTTTTTGTGCTTATCCGGTATCTATGAGAATCGGCCAACATCTATTTTTCATCCCCCAAAATGATAAGAGAAAGGCAGAACAGCGTTTGCCGGGACAGATAGTATACTTATATAATATACTTTATTTTAATATCATATAGTTTTTTTTTTATTGCGTATGTTCATTTCAGTACGCGGTATTCATGTTAGCCATTTTGATATTCGAAATGTCGATAACAATTGTCGCATTTGGCCTTCGGAAAGACGCCGTGGCAGAGATAAGGACGCCAATGGCTCAGAGTCTGAACCTGTATGAGAGCAGGCGAGAAATCGCTCGGCTGTGGGACGATATGCAAATGTCTGTAAGTATGTGCTGCTGTACGCAGACCACAGATAACATATACTATACCACAGATAACATAATACTATACTTGACTATACTAATGGAGACTAAGCAATTGTGTTTCATCATGTAGAAAGTTTAGGTGGAATCTTTGTCATATTATTTGAAATATGTGGTATGTTTAATTTATTGTAGAATAGTTAGGACGAAGAGGATGTATTTATATGTAAAAGATTAAGAGATTTCGGAGGCTTTGAGATGGTTGCAAGAAGCTTTTGATCGGAAAATAAAACTTGAAGGATTCGGATGGTGTAAATTAACATGGCCTGTCTCGTGGCTAGTATCTCGTTTCTAATAAAAGTATTTAAACAGTAGATCTATGCAAAGTGTTAGATACCGACCACTGTTTTTGTTTCTAAGTCTTTTGTACAATTTTGTTATGTTTACGTGCGTGTGTGTGTATGTGGTATTAGGTGCATAATATTAGTAGGATAGGAGTATGTAAACGTCTATAAGCTAAAGGTACTTTATACTATAATTGTAATATTTTAATATTGCGATTGTATTAAAGGCTTTTGTTGACCGCCTCCTTAGTTCTGTGGTAAAATGAGAGAGCGTAGAACCAAGAACATCTGAGTTCGAATCCCCGATCCCGGTGGGGGCTTATAAATTCAATTCTCAGTTTGGCAGGACACACAAGGTATCTACATTACTGTAAAGTATATGATTTAATGAAGCATAATGTACAGTGTAGGTATATGTTACATACCCCACAAGCTGACACGAGACTTCATTTAATAAAGACTCTCATTTTTACATTAAAAAAGACATTTCAATACCATGTATGTATTTATGAGATACATTTTACAGTATGAATGCTGTGGTGCTGCAGGCCGCCATGATTTCGCCTCGAATCGCATCCCGGTGAGCTGCTGTCACATCGACTATGGAACTGTATCACCATTCACCTGCAACCTCACGAACGCCCACGTCACGGGCTGTGCAATAGCACTCGGCGGCTCTCTCAGTAATAACGCATACGTCATTGGTATCATTGGCGCGCTTTTCACTTGCATACAGGTTCGTTGAACTTTTGACGTTTGATTCGGCGCGAATAATTTAATTTTAAATTGTTAGATGTATATTTTTTTCGTCTTCAATATATGTTTAATTCTACCCAATACAATATAAATGATAGGAAAATTATAATAATGAAACATGATAACATTAAATTCAAAGTTATGCAGTATTTTGTATCAATTTTTTTTTTATGTTCAAATCTGTCAGTTATTCATATAACTAAAATCATTTGAAATTACGACAAAGAGAACATTCATTAAGGAATTTAAGAGTTTATTGATACATTTGTATTTTTAAATTTACGAAAAACTAAAAAAGTGTTCGTTAGTATATATCAAAACTTACTTTTCTATTTTTAAATTTATATAAGTACATATTAATTTCTCTCTATTTCGATGGAAAGCAAGATGCATTTTTTCTTTTAATGTGCATAAAAACAATTCAATTTATTCTTTATGAAGATTTTAAGATAATAAATTGTTTTTTTCCAGGCAATATTAACGGCAATGTCAGGGTGGCTGGCATGGCGATCAAAATTTGAAGAAGTAGAATTGGAGTCGTAAAATATGTTTTCTTAATAGAAATTATTTATTATTTATTTGTTATTAAAACTATTGTAAAGTTCTATTAGATTACTTGTGTAATTAAAACAGATAAAATTATTTGATTATTTTTTTTTAATTTTACCGTGAAAGCTATATGATAAAATATTATATTATTAATACATACATATTTATTAAATATCGTAATTGCTTTAAATATCTATCAATTTCTATAGCAGTATTTGTAATGTGTATTTTTTTCATTACTAAATATGTCTTCATTGAATAAGTTTTAGTATATTTAGTAAGTTGTAGAAATTTATTAGATACCTATATGAAAACGATGTTCTCTCAATATACACTACAAATATAATATGAAGTTTTATGCAATTTTAACGTTACACAATTCGATTAGTTGCAAAATATTACAGGAAGGTAATTTATTCAGTAAACTGTAGGTTACGTGTTTATAATTTAGGGTACTGTACACATTTTTAAACACCTGTCTCCGAAAGTTGAATATTTTTTTAATAAAACAGTCAAATGCTTTTTTTATTTAAAAAGTATATTTAAAAATTGTTAAAAAGTTAGAACCTGTAGCAATAACCTAACCTAACCTAAACCTGGCAATATATAAAGCTGATAATCACATATTATTGACAAAAATATGATTTAGTACAGGAATGTTATTTTGTAAACGAATTTTTAATACAAGATCGAGATATTCAATAAAAAATGAAAATTAAGCGAGTTTAATTTTTGTTATTTTATAAAAAAAAACAAAGTTTTTGTAAGCCCCGATGCAAAAACGCGACGTCCCTCCGTCTGTCTGTATGTGCTCTTAAACAATTGGACCGATTTCGATGCAGTTTTTTCATTTCAAAACTTTTTCCTTGCGGTATTTTTCAAAGCTTGCGGTGGTTGCTAGATATGTTTGATGAAAATGCTGCAGCAGTCACATGATGGATGAATTTTTTTCTTTAGTTTAAGTTCAATTACAAGGTCGGTATCGTCGGTCGGTAAACGAAAGTGGTTGATTACTAAAATACGATATACTATGTAAAATTTCAAATTCAACATAGTTAATAAAATAAATGGAGTCGGAGGATATTTCATTTAATTTATTTTATAACAATAGACATTTTAGACGGTTTGAAAAAAATTTTATTGTCAAAAAAAAGTAAGTCGCTTTTCCCGTTTTTTTGGTAATTTACATAAATAAATTAAAAGAAATAAATTAATTCCGTAATTAACAATGATTCCACAACCCTGCTTAATATTTATTACCGACAGCGTTCTTGGTTTTACGCATAATTTCAAACAGGTTGAAGTTATCCATTAATTATCTAATAAATCATTATTCTCGTTTGAACCATTGAATACGATATTTCAATTGAACAAAGTGGTATATACATTTATTAATTATGTAACTTGATGAAATTATTAATAAGTAAAAATAAAACAGCGCATTTTGTAAAAAATTATCGCAAAATAAATACGTTAAAAAGTTTAATACATCTATTCAAGGAAACCAGCAAGGTTACGTCAGATATATATTTCCAAATTATGGAAAATTAAACGACAGAACGGGTGCCTCGGGCAAGATAAATCCGCCTGTTTTCCTTATCAAGATTATTGTAGTGATAAAAATATCCGAGCCAAACACAGCTATAGTCTATTACATATCACGAGGGCGCTGCGAGCGTACGTCAAAATGTTAAGTAAAATTTTTACCACCGTCAAATATACTTTAGTTGCAGTGAATTTTCTTTTCGTGGTAAGTGGATGCGTGTATATTAGTGCTAAATCATTCAGTGAATATATGAAGTGAAATTAAATCGTGTTTCAGATAACGGGCATTATTATATTGGCCGTTGGAAGTTCAGTTCAAGCTGCGTACAATGGCTACCACCACTTTTTATCCGAGCGGTTCTTTTCCCTTCCCGCGTTTTGTGTTGCAACGGGAGTCATTATTTTTATCATCGCTTGCGCTGGGTTCTTTGGAGCCTTCATGGAAAACTATTATTTGATAATGGCGGTAAGTAGCTGGCACCACAGATTATAAAAATATTGTCTATGGACTACAGTTCGAAATGTGAAATGAGACGGTATTTTGTTTAGTAATAACTGATTGTTGTCGTGCGTTCTAAAATCTAAATACCAGACAGCCCCATTTAAATTACTATAAAGAATGTCATGACCATGTGTATTGTATCTTATTGATTACTGACTTACCTATCTACTGTGATAATGAAATTGCACTATATGAATTTGTCAAACTGGCGAATTTATTGATTATTCACATTATTTCTTAAATCCGTCGTGTTTAGAATGTTTTATGAATTATGCACGCTGATAAATACTTATTATACGTTAGAATTCGTAGACTTACTACAAATTTTAGCATTCAACTGATATAGGCTTTGTCACGATAGTTCCTACCTAAAGTAGTATAATTGTTGTTCAAGGTCATAATCTACGCTTATGATATACTAGATTTATACTTGCAAAAAATCGATTACGTACTACCTACTCGTGTTTCATATAACATTAGTAGGATGGGAGCTCCATCAAAGGAAGCTGAGTGTGATTTTATAAAGCCAAACCTCTGAATATAATAAATATATAATATATAGATATTTGTAAATACAATGACAAAGTACATAAGATGCAATAATATTGCGAGCTGGCATCAAGTGAAAAATATTTTATCAACCCACTTTCTCGGGTAATGTGTGTGAAGCCAAACAAATCATGCCTGCGTGTTGGATTTCATGAAAATCCAATAATTTGTTAGCGTCGCATCAATGTTAAATTCTCCAAATACAAGGATGATTATAATGACTGTTTTTGTGTAAAAGCATCACTTACTATTCACCAAATTCCTACCTATTAAAATTAATTTTATCTATTATCGAAAACTTAGCTACATAATTTGACATGTTGCTGTTTATAAAGAAAAGTAAGCTTTTGTAAGATAAATGCTTATATGATTACAGTTCATTGGAGGTTTGATCGTGATGTTCGTTTTCCAACTCTCCGCATGCATTGCTGGTTATGTTCTGAAAGGGAATGCATTGGCGCTTGTGCAGAAGGAATTGTTGAACACAATGGATTTGTATGGCCCTAACTTAGAGGTCACGAAATTGTGGGATGAAGTACAGGATGACGTGAGTAGCATTGTGAATATTATTGCTAAATGATCAAGCTCTATACACAGCGGAAGTTTGTAATGTCATCTGAAGGAAAAGTACTTTTAATCTATATATCTATATAAATCTATATATCTATATATATTTATTTTATATATCTATATATGTATATAAAACTCAAAGGTGAATGACTGACTGAAATAGTGATCTATCAACACAAAGCCCGAACCACTAGACGGATCGGGCTGAAATTTGGCATGCAGATAGATGTAATGACGTAGGCATCCGCTAAGAAAGAATTTTGATAAATTCTACCAGGAAGAGATAAAATAGGGGATGAAAGTTTGTACCATGAAAATTATCAGGAACGCGCGGGCGAAGCTGCGGGCAACAACTAGTACTATGTATATAGACAATTTTACTCAAACGAAACATTCCATTATTATAATTCCATATTTCGAAAAGAAAGAAAATAGCATTCAAAGGTTTCTGAAAATTCGCTTGCCACACCCGGTTATCGAACCTACTAAAACCTGTTAACATTACCTGCTGTATTTGTATTGCTGCTATTGGTGTGATGAAATTTCTATAACAAATTTGATAATCAATTTAAAGGGAAACCATAACAAAAAAAAATCCACTTATAACTATATCAATATACCTACATAGGAATGCTTTCCTTAATTTGTACATAAGTAAAATCTATATTATAACAAAAAATCCTACATCTTATGAGCGCTCTAAAAGTAAGTGGACCGATTGAAATATATGTACTCACACGACTGTCTAATGTCCTACGAAAATATTATTATTTTTATCTCCGAATCGTGTCATTGCTACGACGTAGTAAGAGGATATTAAAGTAAATATGAATTAATAATCAATTTCAAAAATACCTACTGAAACCCTTAGACTCGATTTTAACCTTCTTCGAACGGATATATTCAATTCCACTTATCAAGGATCGCTGCTAATATAGCAATTTCATAATCGCTAGAATTGAATAATTCACATATGTAAATGTTGACACTAAAATCTTAATAGTACAAGTGAGACAATTAAATTGATTCCATCGTTAAAGCTTGTCCTTTAATTTCTTTAACATTATTTATTATTATAATAGGTGATAGCGATCCAACGCTATCTCATTATGCATACCTATATATTGTATTATGATTAAGTGACTGAGTATTTGTTGATATCTTTTATCAAGACCTTATGAAAGTTCGATGTTTAATAACACGATGAACGGTATTCTATGCTTAAGAGGTTTGAATTTATGAATAATATAATATCTATAACAATAAAAATAATAATATTTGATTAGAGTATAAATCATTTATTCCCAAGTTATAATAGCCAATCGTTTAAAATTTAATTATAAATAATAGTTAAAATTTAATCACTGAAATTCTCTAACACTTTCTTAAGTACTAAAATTGTTTCCTAGTTTTATATTGATAGATTACTTCTGGTATACTAGCCTCTTGCCATTTTTCTACCCGGGTATCGTGCATACCAACAATATATATAGCCTCTATCACATACATAGTCCAAACAATATATATAGCCTCTATCACATACGTCGTACGTCTGGGTCGTTTTTGAAAAAACTTTCAAAATCGACCCAGACGTACGACGTACTTTTCAAGATTTGAATTTTGGATGTTATGGTGTAATATTAGTATATACTAAGGCGTAGACAAAAAAGAAATACAATAACAACTAAATTTAAAACTACTCGTGTCGATTCTTATCATGAAATTTAAAGAATAAAAATAATATAATGATCTCGAATAATAAAAAAGGGCTAGGAAGGGTTAGGAAAAGCATACAGGTCTCCTGACTGTATCGGAATTTTAATCCAACATCGATCCATACGTAACCATACAAAATTAACTCGTACACAATTCCAACATCATTCAACGATTTCAGTTCAACTGCTGCGGCGTTCTCAACTCCAGTGACTGGATCATCCACCTCCAGACGGAAGATACACTCGGTGTACCCGTTAGCTGCTGTGACCACATCTATGGAACCATCCAGACTTTGACTTGTAACACCACAGTAGCGTACAGCACAGGTTGCTCTGAGGCGTTTGGTAGCTGGGTCAAGTCGCACGCTGGTACCATCGGAATCGCTGGTATCTTCTTGGTGGTGATGCAGGTATAGGCCTTGTACATTTGATAATGACAATACAAATAACATTATTTATTGCCAGTGAACAAAAACCTATTACGTGAGCCGATTAGAGTAATTAGCCGCAATGTTATCAATGTGTCAATACAAATTAAAATAGGAAATATAAATAGAGTATAACTAATTTATCTTTGTTTATAATGAAGGCCATTTATTGCCATGTTTTTAGGTTTTTGTATAAAAAGAGCTGCAGATTCTATAATTTAGTTATAGCGAAAAACGCTGACTCCTAAATTACAGGACATCATTTAATTGTTGTTATAAGCGCTTTGATAATAGTATTACATACGTTTAATCATAAGAACATACTCGTATATATAAATGTATTGGTTAAATAAAAAAAAAATTGCACGATCTGTTTCAGGCTTTAGCGGTGGTTGGAGCGTTATGGTTGGCGAATATAACGCGGCAAGAAAGACAATTCCCCAATTAGATGTTATGTAGACTATAATTCATCATAATAACTTGAAAAAAAAAAACATTGAACCCGATTGCGTGAAAACTTTTTTGACAATTGGCGCCAAAAAGCGGTAGTTTTAATTTGTTACTATGTAATTTTTTACTTGTTTGTAATTTCTCATACACAATTAATAAGAATCTATCGATAATGTTCCATTACGCTGGATACTATTGAGCATAATTCTAAAACATAATCATTCTTTAAACGCATTTGGGCATTTGATGTTTTTAGTCTTTTAGACGCTATTTAATCAAGTGATTGTTTAAGTCATTATATTTAGAAATAAATTATATTTGTTTGTGTTCCACTATATAAATTATTGTTGTTAACATTTGAATGTAAATAAAGTATTTAAGTAAAATGGTGTTTGAAATTTATTTTGTACACAAAGCATATTTTAAAGATCTTCCACATTCGAACCAGTAAAAAAGATCCTTATCTTCAGTATCGCCACTGTGACACAGAAGGACGGTTGAAAAACTGATGTCAGTAGCATTTTGGTTGCAAATGCAAAAGAAGCATAGAAAATGGTGATGTGTTAAAAGCCGTTTGTTAATATTACATCGGTTTTTACTATTATGTCGGGATTAATGTTCTTTTATACAACCATTGTAATTTCTTTAAAGTGGATAAATGCTGTACCTGATAACTAAGTTATCATAAGACTGTTAATCAGTACATTCTCAAAAGCGAATGCGTTGTATTTCTGTTCTGTTAAGTCTTAAAAAAAATTAAGTACTTATATATTACAATATATTTAATTTTTAGTTTTATAGCATTGAAATGCTTTATAAATGAGAAATTTTGAAAGAATAGAAAAAATTCCTCGTGCCTCCTGCCTCGTGATCAAATTTTTTCTATTCTTTGAAAATTTCTTATTTCAATATATTTCAATGACAGAACTAGGCAAGTCATTTTTATATATATAGATTATCCCCATATAGTTCCAGATTCCGCGGGATCTCCGGGATAAAAACTATTCTGTATCTTTTCTCGGGTTTCAAACTATCCCTGTATTAAATTTCATCCAAATCAGGTAAGCTGTTCTTGAATTATAAATAGTGTAATTAGAACGACTCAAATGTTACAGAGAAAGTGATTCAGATTTTAAGCAAATTACTAATAATAAAAAAACGATTTGTGTGTTGGGTAAACCATTACTATCATGACAGTAATTTATTTAAAAGAGATGTCATTAAATTTAAATCAATACAAATGTCAAGCTATACTAATAAAAGTGCGATTGAATTTGTTGTGCTAAATCGGTAAGGACATTAATAGAATTTGATATTGTTATATTATTGTAGCAGGAAAAAGTATCGGAGACAAACCACGAAAGCGATGGTTTGACGACTTTGTGAAAACAGAGGGCCAAAAAATGGATTTAAATTTGGCAGGATTAGATAAAATGGATGAGGGGGGACGAGGCTTTTATCCAATAAGCGGTCCGTGGAAATGATAAAAATGAAACTAAAACTCACAATTCTGCATAGTAAGTATTGTCAGAATGATTTCTGAAATAAGTTTTACTAATAACTAACAAAACATTTGCAATGTAAATTATTGTGTTTTATTTTTTACACGGAATAAAAATGGCTTCATCATTATTATTAATAGGTTTACACCATGTCCCTTTCTTTTCATTATTATTATAATATTATTGTACATATTATAACTATCTAAAAATTTTAATCCGTAACAATTACTCGTAATTTAACGCAATTCATTTTCGTATTATATTTTAACAAAATATCGCATAATAATTTGATTTCAATGTGAAATTAATAGTTAATATAATCAATTATCAATCCCTTCTTTAGTCTTAGTTTTTTAACTAACTTCAAAAAAAGGGAAGTTATCAATTCGCCTGTTTTTTTTGTGTTTGATAATTAATATATTTTTACTGGGTGATTATCATGATTCTTCTTTTATTTGAAAGCTGGTGCCATTGGTCCCATTTAAATTACAGTCTGTATATATAGTTGTGACAATTTGAAAGTGGTTTATTTGTTTAACTAATTATTTAGTTGAAGTTAACATAAATTATACCAGTCAAGTGTGTGTCGTATGACGTACATTGTAAACTCCAGTAAGTGTGGTACTTTCCCTTTAACTTCAAATACAAGTACTACTGCCGCGTTGATTGAATTTTTAACAGCAATCTTTTGTTGGTAGAGGAGGGTAGTTGAACTAACGATAATTGTAACGAACAGCTTACAATTTAAAATTGTTTCAAGTGATAAAGGTCTGCCCATCGATCGCGCTATGGTAAATTAACGATCAGAACGCGTCATATCTCTTAATTACCACAAGGTCGAAAGGCTTTCTTAATTACCACGAGCAATATTCGTGTCGTGGCCGATATCTTACACAAATATCGCTGTAGTCTTTTTATGATTGTTTCTAAACACCCTACGCTGAAGGTATGCGATGCTTTATGAGTCACTAACGAGATATAATGCTCATATTGCCTTATACTGTTATTTCAACGGCCACTTTTTTTTTTTTTTTTTTATGTCATAGCGGGCAACTGAGCTGGTGGTTCGCCTGATGGTAAGCGATCACCACCGCCCATGAACATTCGCAAAGGTTGGGCCTCTGCGAATGCGCTGCCCGCTTTTTTGGGATAAGGGAAAAGGAATGGATTAACGACTGGAAAGAAGGAATGGACTGGGACGGGTGAGGAAAAGGAAACGGGCCTCCGGCTCCCCCACTCACCGTACGAAACACAGTGGCATGCCACTATTTCACGCCGGTTTTCTGTGGGGGTGTGGTACTTCCCCGGTGCGAGCTGGCCCAATTCGTGCCGAAGCATGCTCGACTCCCACAATATAACACCACTTATTCTGCACAACACTTTCTATAAACACTTTGATTCGATCGAAAGAAGTATTGATTGCAGACTACAGTTTACTTATTCTTTTTTATATTTTTCAGTATACAGGATCCACCTTCTAAACTTTTATTATTTACTAGCTGCGCCCCGCGGTTTCACCCGCGTAAGTCCGTATCCCGTAGGAATATCGGGATAAAAAGTTGCCTATATGTTATTCCAGTTATCCAGCTGTCTACGTACCAAATTTCATGGCAATTGGTTCAGTAGTATTACGTGAAAGAGTAACAAACATCCATACATCCATACAAACTTTCGCATTTATAATATTAATAGGATTTAAAAAAAGATAAGTAACTAGGATTGTTCGTTTAACCGTTAACGTATGTATTCAAACATCAAAGTCTATATAATACGCCCTGAAATTCTTATCTAACCAGATAGGTTCCACCTTGAGTTACAAAAGTAGGTCGACATGAAATTGCTTCGTCGTAGCGAAAAGATAACATGATTTACAGAAACTGGCAACATAACCGCACAATTCAAATTTTAAAAAGATACATAGAAGTTTTTTATCTATATCATTCATAGACAATAAGGTTCTATAAAACCAAGGTAGTGCGGGTATTTCATGTCGTCACGGCCAATTAAAACGTGCCAATCAACACTAGAGCCAATAATGTTCAGTAATTTACATGACGCCATGCGAGAGCGCCTGAACTCAGAAGGAAACAAGTTTTCATGGCATTTGTGTTTTGTCGACTCGCAGTACGAACGCTCGATACTCTGATAACGTAGATAAGACTAAAATTCTTTCAGTATTGTGTTGAATTTCGTTACGTGTTATTGTTTCAAGTATGGCGCAGAATAATCTAGAAGTTGGGATGAAGTGCATAAAATATATGCTGTTGTGTGTTACAGCGATATTTGTGGTGAGTTTAACTTTTATTGCGTCGTTGAATTATCTTTTTAATTATCTGTGTAATCTTCAAGTGGCATAGCGTACAAAAGACCTAATTACCTTAACTTGTTTCCCATAAACATGCCATTATCTGAACCACGTAGTGAACTGCGAAAATTCCTTATCAGTTTTATTGAAATTGTTTAAGTTTCTTTTACAAATACACCTTGTGTCAGTATTTATATAAGAAGGGATTATATTTGTGAGAAACAGTTGCGATTGGATACCTGTAATGACAACATTATGAAAAATTCATAGGGTCAATTGTTATCAGTATCTAATAACATCATAAATACCGCATAATATTTACAAATTATGTTAGGGGAAGAATATAATAAGACAGGTGGCTTGTATAAAGAAGTTACCTTTTTTGTATTTGACTTTGAGAATACGATAATACATGAAGGTGCAATAAAAAACATTAGAACGATGACGTCATTTCTTATCACCTCTGCTTATCACTTGGGTGTTTTGCTATTGGCTGTATACTCTCGATACGTTATACCCTATTAGGTGAAACTTTCTCCTTTTGACAGTCTTAATTTTTACCAAAGACCGTAGTAGTTCTAGGGTTGGGATTCATAGATTTATACGTGTTTTATGAGCATTACCGTGCTTTAAATTTCCCTTATAATAAACTAGCTTTCCCCCGCAATTAAGGCCGCGTGGTCAAAGGTAAAAAAAACAGTTGCAGGATTTACTACACGTAGGTCCTGTTCCCGTCATAGTCTTCAGGTCTCAAACTGTACCAAATTTCATCCAAATTTTAATCTTTTAGGCGTGAAGAAGAGAAGGATAGATAGACGGACAAATAGAGTTACGAGTTACACTAAAAGTTACACTAAATAACATTTATGACAAGTTATAAGTGTAAATTTAGTGTGACGATTTTATTATTACTATATTCTCGTACTAAAAAAAAAAACGGTTTTGCATATTAAATCTATAATATTTGAATTCGAAAATTTCGAATCTCGAAACGCCAGTTTCAAATTTCTTGAATTTTGAACGATCCCTATATATTTAACATATTTTTTAGTTGTATTAGTATGTCAATATATCTTTTTGACAAAAGAACAGAGACCGAGTTGGTCTAATTTGACTTTGAAATAAGTACCACAAGAAATCACTGATAGCCTTAATCACAACCTAAAGGCCATTAATTGAATTAAAATACTGTTGTATTACAACAGTATTAATTAACATAATATTAAAGACTGATATAAATTACAGATGAATCTGCCGTTAGTACTCAGATCTATAGATATCCTACTACTATTATAAAGGCGAAAGTTTGTAAGTATGGATGTATGGATGTTTGTTACTCTTTCACGCAAAAACTACTGAACCGATTGCAATGAAATTTGGTACGTAGACAGCTGGACAACTGGAATAACATATAGGCAACTTTTTATCCCGATATTCCTACGGGATACGGACTTACGCGGGTGAAACCGCGGGGCGCAGCTAGTATCAAATATAACGATGTCTACGTTATAGACATTGAAAAATAAACATTTATATGGAGTCCTTACTGGACCAATTTGTTCATCCTTGAGAATCAGGCTGACGCATTTTTTAGTTCTATCAGGATTTATTCTACTAATTATAAACGCGAAAGTTTGTAAGTATGGATGTTTGTTACTCTTTCACGCAAAAACTTCGATAGCAGATTTTTATCTCGATATTCTTACGGGATACAGACTGACGCGGGTGAAACCACGGGGCGCAGCTAGTAGGGTTTAGTCTGGTTTTATACGTCATACCTAGGTTATGAAGTGTTGGATTATATATTAGCACAATGTGGTCTCTTGTTATGCCTCTTGTTCAAGACATAATAATTATGTGACATTATTTCAAATCGAAGAAGTGTTAACTTACGCTTACGTCATTGACATAATGCTACTATTAATATAAATGCTTACTTATCATTCGTTCGTAAAATCTTTACTAATTATACCCAAACGCTGATGAGATTTTTTGTTTGTATGCGCGAATCTCAATAACTGCTGCTACTTGTACTTATTATTCTGTGCTACTGGGCCGAATTCAAAAATAGTTTTAACCGTTATGTACATAATACCTGAGTGTTATAGGGCATATAATAGTATAAAATAATAAATTTTGTCTGTTTTTGTCTTAAAAAATTCTGTCGTCTTTATCGCCCCCAAGTATTATGACTATGTAACTACAATTTCACACAATATTCTTTCATATATCTTTAAAAAGCGCATAATTTTATCTATTTTATGTTTGGCATTATTGCCGGCCTATCATTTACTATGGATAGGCATTGCTGTTTTTTTTCAGAGTAATGCTACAGGCTGCATCTATTCAATAAAAAAATATATGTATTATCTGTTAATTGCATATTAAGAAGTTAGTTACAACTATTTCCTTTAATTACAATTTATACAAGGTAAAACAGAAGAGCAATTTTCGCAATTTTATTTCCTCGTTATCAGTAATGTAATGAGCAATCCAAACAAATCATTCGTTTGTAATGTACGTACCCTGTTTCTTTACAATAAACAAGGTCATACGATGAAAATGTTTTTATGAAAAGGCGATAGGAAGTGAACAATCGATTAGATTTGATACAAAAACCTTTGTTTAAAATTTTCTAGAGAATAGTGAAATCGGTTAAGCCCAATTTCGATTTGCGGCACTAAAAGGGTTTCGTAGAATGCTTATGAGTTACAGCGAGTATGAAAAAAATTGGTCACCCATCTAATTTATGACCGAGCCAACAGTTGCTTAACCTCAATTTTTTTGTGTTTTTAAGGCGGTTTCGTTTTTCAAATATTTCTGTCAATTAAATTATTACTCTCTATGCATTTCAAGTATATTATTATAAGTTCTCTTTATTTAAAGTATCATGAACGTTTTACGTACTTTGAACTTTACTAGATTGAACTTAGAATTGAAAGGGAAAGTCACTTAATTTATCAGGGATTTTTTGGTACACCATAATATAATTGGTCAAAAGTAATTCTTATACCTACTTAACATTACCCACAAAAATGTGTCTTTTATCGTTAGAACGTGTTTATTCTCGATATTCAGAAATTTTGACATCTGTATCAAAATTATAAAATATCTAATGAGGCAACATTATACCGTATACGGTGTGAAAAATCAATAACAATATGTTAGACCGCATAACCACTGTCCTTGCCAGCACGCCAAGGTCACTTAACTTGTCACGATACGTATTATGTTGCAGATTTTCTGATTTATGATACATTTAAACACAGACATGAGGATTTTATAGAAAGTAGGTAAAGCATATTGTAGATAGAATGCTCTTCAGTAAGGATTGGAAATATTTGATAGTTTCAATCTTATTTAATTACACTTATTCTTATTGAATTAGATGATAAGTTATTGTTATTTATGCCATATTTCTCGATATTATGCAATGGCAAAACGACAAGCAAGAATTATTATTTATAAAAACAAAATAGACGCCTGCTAACTTTTTGGTTTTATAGTAGTTGTCTTTAAACGATCTTTAAGTTAGGTAAACACAAAAATAATACATGATATAGCTACGTAGCATCTTGAATGAAAGAAAAAACAAAGAAACAAACACACATTCACGTTTATAATCTTATATATAAAATTCCTGTGTCATAATTTTAGTTAACAAACTCCTTCGAAACGGCTGGATCGATTCTTATGAAATTTTGTTTGCATATTGGGCAACATTTTTTTTATTTCGTACCCCTAAATGATAAGAGTGGCAGAAGAGCGTTTGCCGGTTCAGCTAGTATTATATAAATAAGAAAATAACATAGGTCATTTCTGCGGTTTTTTAATCATTCATCGACATTAATGAATCAGGATATTAGTATTCCTGTACTTGTGGTTATAAGAGCGACTAATAAGACACGCGCGTTTCAGTTTTTTTTTGCACCAAACTCATATTATAAATTTACTTATTAACTTTGTACCCAACTTCATTATATCGTCTACTACAACTATATGATCGACTGTGCCAATATTAATTTTTTCATCTTCTAATACTGAATTGCTTTGTTTCCAGCTAACCTCAGCGCTGATAATCTCCGTGGGTACGACGATCTACGCCATATACTACGATGTGTCCTTCTTCCTCTACGACCAAATGTTTTCACCGGCCACCTTCATAATTGTTATTGGTGTTATTATGTTGTTCGTGTCGCTCTTTGGCTGTATTGGCGCTTTGAAGGAGAGCACGTGCTTGGTGAACATTGTAAGTAGTTATTGTATATTAAATTAAATGTTTTCAATACTAAATTACTATGGGAGTTGGAGGGAAAAGTAGTCTTTATAATTTTTGAATCTCTTTACTAACTCAATAAGCAAAAATATATAGAATCGGTCCATTATGACGTTAAAGAAAGACAAACAAATAAACACATTTCCGTATTTATAATGTTAGTAAAGAAAGTAAGTATTATCTATCAGATGGTTCTAAATTATATTGAAGGGATGAATTAGTTCATCGACGAATAATTCATTGAATGAAATTTATTGCATTAAATCGTAAATAAATTACGACAAAGGTTTGTTATGATGCAATACTTTCAGCAATTTAAAATCCAAAAGTGAAAGTTTTTTAAAATTGTTTCAATAGTACAAAATTACAACCTTACAATAGATTAAAAGAAGGTGCTAAAAGAATTTACATAAATATGTACATAGTTTACAATCTACATAATTGCGGAAAAATACAATTATAATATCGTCACTATTAACACCATTTAGACATTTAAGTAGAATTTGAGAAATTGGCATGATATTCGTTTATAGATTGTTGTTTATAAACGATAAAAGGAGTATACCTACGTGATATATACTATTTGCAATATTAAACGAAATGGTTTCATACAATACAGTCCTAACGATGTATCACTTTCCCTGAAATCAGAGATAAGCGTATAATCAATAGATAACTCTTGACTCATACATTGTTACGGATTTTTTTTGTGTCCATTTTTATTGTTAATATGAACGAACATCCAATACAGATTTGTTTAATAAACAATTGACGGGAGTAGTGTGGTGTTGATGTAAAACCGAAGAATTTTATGCAAAACAAAATAATCTATTTTTTATAGGGTATTTCCAAATAGGGATTTGAAGTAAAATTGCTATTCAAGGAGTCCTCGTATATTCCATTATATATTTTATAGCATTTGGTATTCCAAAAAACACACAGATATCTTACAAAATATGTTATTTTTAGTTCGCAGTTATCCTCAGTCTTGTACTGATATTGGAATTGGCAGCTGCGATTGCGGCATACACCCTCCGCTCCCAGGTCACCGGCATGCTTGATGAGAACCTTCGACAGACACTCCCTTACTATTACAGCAACGCTGAGGTCGCTGGCAGCTTCGACTTCATTCAGAGTAGAGTGAGTATAGAAACCAGATGGCGTGCAACACAGTTATCAGTCATCATCAGCATTCCTGAAAATATGTCGCCAGTTTCAAGAATTAGATAATATTGCTGAAATGGGTATATGAATAAATATGTTTCAGTGATTCCATTACCAATATAATTACTGTTGTGATAGTGTTTTTAAACCGAACAGAATCCGTTGGTGATATTTTAAAGGCAAAGGAGTCAATGGTTTTCAAGCTTAAAAATATTTATTCAATACCTATATGATATTGATGGCCCATATCATTTCTCAACTCACTTTAATGCAAATAGAGCCAAACGTATTTACCTTGGTATTATTGATCGATTTTATTAACCGACAGGTTTACCCAGAAAGATACATTTTCAAAATGTAGGGTCTGATCGGTTTTCTAAATATGCTCTTGCTTTTTATGTCATAGCAGGCAACTGAGTTGGTGGTTCGCTTGATGGTAAGAGATCACCACCGCCCATGAACATTCGTAGAGGTAGTGCCTCTGTGAATGCGCTGCCCGCTTTTAAAGGGTAAAGAATACGAAAGATTTGACAATGGGAAGGAAGGAATCGACGAAAAGTATTACGCTGGTCTTTAGACTTCTACACATTCCAAAGTCATAATCAATATACTATAAGTAGTGGAAAAACAGAAAATAGGGAAATAAACAATAAAATTCCAGTTGAACTGCTGCGGCGTGGACAGCTACTTGGACTGGAGCGATGTCCGCGACGCGCCCGCCAACGAGGGCATCGCTGTCTCCAACTTCACGGTGCCGTACAGCTGCTGCGCGCAGACGCGCACGCAGCTGGTCGGCGAGCTGGAGGTGGAGGAGTGCGAGAAGCTGTACGCGAATGGATGTCTCCCGAGAATCACGTACCTGGTGTACCAGAGCGCGGGGCTGTTGGGTGCGGGCGCCATGACCATTGCGTTCATTCAGGTTAGTGGTGTGCGATGCATTCATGGGAGATGCTATCCGCGGATGGATGTCTGCCAAGTGTACCTGGTGATACTATATTCGATTTAAATATATTTTCATTGTTATTTTTTAGTAAATAAAGAGGCTTGATAAATACTATTTGAAAAAGTATTGTAGTGTTAGTTTTGTGTTGGTACCCACATTCTAAAATTGATAGGAATAAATTTATATTTGTATGGTACTTCAGTTATATTTTTATAGCATTGAAATGCTTTATATGGTAGTTA
>NC_052121.1:8793983-8806948 GCF_012273895.1 Zerene cesonia | reverse complement strand
TATATGTAGAACATGCTTTCCGAATTTTACCATTCAAAAGCGCTTCTTAATGATTCTTAATAAATAAATATTTGAGTTTGAGTGGATTACTATAATATATGAAAATGAATGAAATGAAGAAAAAAAAAATGTTAAAATTAAATTTTCGTATTTAATTGTAGATGTGTGTGACTCTTATATGTCACTAGAATAATAAATTAACAATACAGTATCATTATTATAGCCTCTATTCGGTCATGACAATGTTTCTTTGTTAAAAAAATTGGTCTTTGTTCCACTCATGCGTGTCTGATTGCCAGGTAGGAAATACCTCCTCTGATCTTTTCCATCCTGGCCTTTCTATAGCTCTCTACCTCATGTTACAAGTACAATTAGCAAACCTATTTCTCTTCCCAGGTAATCGGTATCGTCTTCTCATTCTCACTGGCCAGCTCCATCCGCAAAGCCAAGTCTGAGCGCGAACGCCGCCGCTGGGAGATTCAAGAGCGTATGATCAACGCCTACACTTCTCTGAATCCGGACACAGAAAAGAAACCAGTTGTCTATGTCCCGTTCCATGGACAAACCACAGCATAGACTTTTTAATCTGTGATTTAATTTCGCCAAAAGTTTCCCTCCAATAGGAATCAGCACACGTTGAAGCACAGCAGTCTAACCTCAATATGTTATATTTGCGTAAAAGATTTATTTATCATTTCTATAGGGGTGAAATTGCAGAAATAAATCACGTTTTAGATAGGTTTATGAAATATCTATTAAGGCCTCTTAATAATTTATCTAAGCTTAAACGCGGTTAGATACATACCTAGTATAATAAATTGAGCTATAAACCCAAAGAAGTTGAAATTCAAAAGTACAAGCTCTATGATTGTTTTAATATATTAAATAAATTTATAATGTAATGTATTTTATAAATCTAATCTAAGGAATAAAGCCGTATCAATTTTATAAACTGTTCTCGTTTTATTTCTCTCCTTCTTTTTATGGTACGATCAAACAAAGCAGTAAAAATTGGTATTTATTATGGGAATCCAATAAAATTAAAACAAACTATATACGACAAAAGGGAGCTATACGTTCGATATCACTTTGCACTTCTAGATCACTTTAAGAATACTGGTATCGTGACTCCCGTCATAATATATATTTAATAAACTCCCATAAAATGCACACTACTGAGTATATATAGGATTGTAGTGTTACTACACCAACTTACACACGTGAATAGGAGACGGACATGCAAACAAGGAACAGACATACGGCAAGACGGTTCTTCTTTGTAGAAAATGCTTTCCGAACCGATGATAAATTACTATTGTTTTGTAATATGACGATTCAAAAACATTTCTAAACGAATTCTAGTTAGATTTAAAAATATGTATGTTGATTTAAGATTGTATCTTGCAACATTTTACTTTCTAATACAATTAAACGAAATTAAATATTTTTGTATCTAAACCAAACATACAACAAGTTTGTATGGGTAATTAAAAATATGTTATTTATAATCATATAAATATTAAGTATGTTAACACTTTTTTTCTATAATAAAACAAATACCTATTATTCTATTATCTGTTATAATACCAAGATTATTTAAACCTGAATCGTTTCTATGTACTTAGAATACAGTCTGTCTACGTAAAAAGCAATAGTATAAAAATTAGGATCAAATGTAGATATTATTCATGCGTATTGAAATTATCGAAAGACGAATGGATGAAAAATATGTCATCGTACATCCATCTATAAAATACCCTGTGTTTGATAACATTTCAACGGATTATAATAGATAAGAACGATAAGCCGTATCACATAGATAATATCCCATATCACAGAGTACATAACAGGTATTTTTGAAACAAAGGCAAAAATATGTAAATGTAGCACATTATTTGTTTATTGAAATAAAATATTCTAAATGATGTATGTTTTGAATATAAAGTTATCACTCACATATAATCTTCGTGTAATCTACGTGATGGCTAGGTAGTTCTATGACCTTTATGAAAACTAAGTACCCATTAACCATTCGAAATTGAAAATATTAAATAACAAAATAGTCCATCAACGTATTAAAAATACACGCAATTAGGTATTTACGTAATTATTCGCTCTTATTTTCAGTCAGACTAGAAAGCTTTTCGAAAGAACTTAGATAGCACTGCACTTGTTTCTATGTTAGTTCGAATAACTTAAATGGTTGCTGGATGCATGGACAGGGATGTGTGGACAAAGGACCATGCTTTTAGGAGCACACTGGAATATTCAAGGTTCAAAAGTAGTTCATAAAATAGTTAATATTATTTTGTTAATGCAACTACAAGGAATTTTGAAAAGCTGAGAAATAATCAAGACTTATACACTACAGTTGACTTGTGTAACAGGAAGTTGTGCAATTTTAATGATTGATCAATATTTTTAAACAATACACCTACAGACAATAAAACCAAAATTATTTTGTATACATCGATTAAGGATATGGAATACTAATGCTCTATTCTGGAAATTTTCACAATATTCGTAAATCTATTATTGTCCGAAAATCTTATCAATTCATCACCTTATCAGTACAGTTTTAGCCATTAAATAATCAGTATACAAGAGTCTGCGAAGAGGGAGTGTACTTATTCAAAATGACTGTGGCTACGGCTGGTGCACAAAATATGAAGTTCAACAAAACAGAATCGGAATATAACATGAAATCTATACGCTTTCTACTGCTGACAATTACAACTATGTTCATTGTAAGTAGTCGGTTTTCATAGCAAATTAATCTGATATTGCGACTTCGTTTTATACAAATTGATGATAAGGTAATTAAAAAATTGTATACATAAAAATATAAATAATTGACATAAAGATATACGATAAATTAATCCGATTTGTATATTCTATTTCTTAATTTTCTGGTTAGAAATTGCATTTCTATATTGTGTATGGACAAACGGATCAAACAAAGGATCTAAGGTTAAAAAATTTAATTTAACATTAGCTAATTATTAATTACCATTATTATTTGTATATGCTTCGTATCAACTTTTGTCTCTTGTGTGATTCATATTTTACATTAAGCATTTATCAAGATACATTTAATTGTATTTTGTATAGGGGACACCATCGATAATAATTAGCGGTCGATAATAGATATAAGTTCGATAAAAGATCTTGACCGAAAACAAGCAACAAACAAATGATGTTGGATTGTCTTTAGTGTGTGTCCTGGATCTCCTACTGGACATTGACGGATTCCCTCTATTGATTGCAGGCATTAACAAAGAGAAAAATAAGACTTTAATGTTGTAGGCATGTCACCCCCTTTTAAAACCTCTGAAATAATTAAGGCAAATACTTTTTTGTCTTTATCATAAAGAAATGTTTACTTCGTAAACCAAAATTAGGGGTTAATAACAAAAATATAGTCGATGCCGTGAATTCTCATCAGCACCCTTGGCCCCTTCACTAAAGCGTCTCGACGGAACACCGTGGGGTTCTAGTCGGTAGGAATCCAACATAATCCACGGCTCCTTCTCTAGGGGCCATGGGATTCAAAGCAAGTTTTCCCGACTGAAAAGAAAAAAAAAATACCTCGAGTGATTTGATCTGCAAGACATATAAAGACTTCTTTAGCTATAATCTCTTATCACTTTCATTTTGATGCCATGGAAGTTTTCATCTTCATTTCATACTAGATGACAATATAGATAAAGGTTTTATACAAACAATTGACTAATGCAGTTAAATATCCGTCGTAATTATGGATATTTGTCTCACATTAAACATAGTAGATAATTAAAACTGATATTGAAGTCACAGGCGCCAGAATGGTTGTTGTCATTTGTTGAGTATAATTAAATCATCAACGTTTTTAATTAAAATTGAAATCAATAGTAAATTTGTATGTGACAAATACTATAATTTATCAATGAGGATATTAAATTTATGAATCAATAAGCTCGTAGGAAAGAACTTAAATCGAATGAAAAGAAAAACAGAAGAAAATAGAAGATAAATTCATATCCACACTCCCTTCGTATTTGTATAATAAGCATTAACCTATCAACCAATTAGCTATTTACTTAGGTACCATTTTTTTAGTTTTACGTCATGGGATTTCAATATCTAGAGTAATTTAGAGATACTCCATTATATGGATATATAACAAATAAATCTTATGTAATTCGTTACATTGCGATCCTTGAAATATCATTACGAAGTAAAAGGTTTAAAAATCGTGGAACGAGCCAGAGGCATTTAATCTGCCTTCCACATATAATTTACTGGACGATTTTTTCTCCATTTAGCAGGCTTTCGGGACGCTATTGTTTGTCGTAGAATCGTTTGTTATAGAATCAAATCTAGAACTTCTGGTTGGAACAATCATCATCATCATCAGTTATTGTACATGTCTTAACAGTTAGTAAGCGATGGATGGAAAGTGTAGATAAATGGAAAGTGGAAACCTCTATTTCATATTTACTCGCTCGCCTATTTTTGAATCTTTAAACTGAAGTTGTAGTCGCAATGTATTGAGCAACCATTGCTTGTCAATATGAATTAATGATGGCTTTATTTTTACAGATAATTGCCGGTTTGATGATAGTATTGGGTATTACAGTATACTCTCATTATCATCACTTCACATTTTTCTATGAAGCGGCTAAGAGCGGCAGGTTCCTCACTCCCTCGTTGTTGTGTGTTCTCTTTGGGATGATGCTCTTTATCATCACACTGTTCGGTTTCTTTGGAAGCTTGAAGCAAAGCACATGCATGGTTAATTTGGTAAGTAAACTCGTATCCATGATAGTAACATTGCCATCTCCTTAGTTTTAATGTTGTTCTTTTGAAATTCCAATTCAAAAATAGGTAAATATTTTCTTATATTATCATTAAAAGTTAAATCGATACCTTTAAATTTCTAATATGAAGCAAACTCTTCACAACAACGCATTTTCAACCGTAAAATTTATTTAAAATATATCATAGAAATGCCAACAAGAATCCTTTCCTTATTACTATTTTAATGTACATTGGCGATATTTATTTTTAATTTTTAGTTTTAAAGCATTGACATGCTTTACAAATGAGAAATTTTGAAAGAATAGGAAGAGTGATATTTATTTTGTTTTCAGTATGCGCTTTTCTTGTTCTTGATGGTGATTTTAAAACTAGTGCTAGTGATATTGTCATTCACATTAAGCCCGGATAAATTATTGAACTATGTGAATGTACCCGTCGAAGATTACGTCAGTGACCCCGAAATTAAAGCCGAAATTGATATATTGCAAATTTCGGTAAGTAATACATACCTTTTATATTTAAAATACGTTATTCAGAGTGTTTTTACTCTTTCCGTTTCCACCCTCGGCATTGATGTAGATCGCAGCCTATGTCCTTTATCAAGATCTATCTATTATTACCTTAAGTAAATTGCATAAGAATTTGTTTAGCAGTCTAGGCGTGAATGCATAAGAGTTTATAATATTAGTAGGCAAGGTAGGCATTTATGTTTTATTTTACGCAACATTCTGCATTAGTCACAGATTGGTAATAATCGCGATATTCTTTTGTTGTAAATTGTTTAACTTTTTCTCATAAAATTATTTAAGTATTTACGAGTTTTAAAGCTATTCAGACAAAAAACAAGTGAATGCTTAGTGTTTATAGTATGTTCAGTAATTTGCTTACAAAATAGGTTGATCTTCAAAGTGTTAATAGGCAATTGGTGAAAAAGAGCTGTAAATAGTGTTAATATGAATAGCACAGTTTTCTGCACCAGCTTGAGATAAAGTGAGAGGAGAGTTTTATTAGTGGGCATTAAGTAACACTTTTTGGCGCTCGTACGCCAAAACTGTCTATTTTACGACGAAGATAGCATTCTTTTTTAGTTGTACTTATGTAAATTTTCCACGTAAAATGACTCGAAAAAGAGAAATCACCATAAAAGTTTTTGATGGCGCAAACTTTACAGCATCCACCATATTCCTGGCTATATCCTACGGTTTTTAAAATTAGGCTACCTCCTAATTTTGGATAATCTACCTACTAAACGTCAATCACATTGATTTCAGCTCAATTGTTGTGGCAGTATCTCATACCTCGACTACGCTGGTATGAACTTTACCAGTGATGATTCCACCGTTATAATTGCCAACGCCCAATCAGACCCTGTGGTGGTGCCTGCGACGTGCTGCGTCACCACTGGTGAGGTATACTGTACCAGGATGAGAGGAACAGGATGTAGATCCGCGTTGGTCAACATGCTCATACAGAATTCTAGTGTGATCGGGGTTTTGGGAGTATCGGTTACTTTCATTCAGGTAAGAAAGGATGTTAGTTTATTTAAAACGCGTTTTGAATGATTCATCTTAAGCGGAAGTTAGTGGTTTTATTAAAATTCTATGTTTTCGCTTTTCTCTAAATGAAATTGTACCTAGTGAAAATTTTGTAGTTAGTGAAAAATTTGTATGTAAACATACTTGACTGAGTACGTAAGTAATCTCAACGTTTTTTCGTTCAAAAGTAATATTCAGTTTCAAATTGATGATAATTAGTTAATAAATACTCATTCGATTTAAAAAATGGGAAATTAAAACTGAACAAAATTTATATCACGTAAAATAAACAGATCAATAAAAATAGATAACATCCAAAAAGTAGGTGTAACATAAAAATCAAATATTTATTTTTTTATATTACAGTGTGATTATCAGTTGTAGATATTTGCAATAAACATTCAAATCAACATATTATAAAAAAAATTGCAACCAATTTATGTCACGAGTTAAAACTCAATATGCAATTGTGTTGCTTTTAATATTATGGAGTTTCAAAAGTTATAGTCCATCAGTATAATTATATGGAAGATCTTGGATTGTCGCTCCAATTAAGGATAATTTAATTTATTAAAAACAGGCTGTCAAAGTGGGCTAAAAATACAACTGTATTAAATAAAAAGTTTACATTGTCTCCTACAATTTCTATACAGATATTGTAGGTATAATTGTGTTTATGTTTAGTACAAATCTATTTATTTAATGCGTAGCTAAAAAGTTTTTGTTTTATATCTTAGCTAAGTTACTAAATAAGTACATACTCATTTGTTTTGATTTTTTTTTATTTGCGTTAATTTTGTATCTAGGTACTAAAAATTATATGTTCTTATTTATTTATTCGTTACAGGTCCTTGGCATTATTTTCGCGCTTCTCTTAGCTCGCTGCATCCGAAAAATGAAAAGCGAAAGAGCATTAATGCTGTGGACGATAAAAGAACAGATGATAATGGCGCGAAAAATGGAGGAGGACAACGCTAGTGATAATAATACAGTCTATATTGCTCAAGCTGAATCAAGCACCGCATAGACCATAGCTAATAAAAAAATAACACATTTCACATATAAATATTAAAGTCACAACGGGAGTAGCTTCCATTTTTTTAAATATTTTATGTGGATCATTGCATTTATTGATCCAATAAAATTAAAATAATAATTTTTTTGTTATAAATAATGTAAATTAAGCACATTTAAATGTGAGATTAGGCTCGATCTATAATAAATTCATCATTGTTGCAACCATAATACAAAGTTGCGTTTTAATGTTAATACGGACACGTTTCCGTAATTCGACGTTGAGCGTCTATTTTGCGCTTGAATATAACTAGCTGTGACCCGCGGTTGAAACCGCGTAACTCCGTATCCCGTAGGAATATCGGTATAAAAAGTGCCTATGTGTTATTTCAGTTGTCCAGCTATCTACGAAGCAATTTCATAGCAATCGGTTCAATAGTTTTTGCGTGAAAGAGTAACAGACGCACACATACATATGAATCCATCCTCACAAACTTTCGCATTTATAGTATTTTTATTCGCCAATAGATGTCAGGAAGAGTCATAATAAATTGGGACTACTCAAACGCCTCCTATTTGTTAAAAAAGTAAGTTTAAGTCGATAAAACACGAATATGGCATTTTCTAAAAAAGATTCCTAGCTAGATCGCTTTATCGCCCCCGAAAACCCCTGTATACTAAATTTCATGAAAATCGTTGGAGCCGATTCCGAGATATATATATATACAAGAATTGCTCGTTTAAAGATATAAGATAAAACTAATGTATCGATCATTATGTAATAAATATTTTTA
The DNA here is from genome assembly GCF_012273895.1 of Zerene cesonia. Lineage (NCBI taxonomy): Eukaryota > Metazoa > Arthropoda > Insecta > Lepidoptera > Pieridae > Zerene > Zerene cesonia. The sequence continues at coordinate 8,798,805 of NC_052121.1, read as the reverse complement.
AATACTTCCCTAATACGTATAGTATTATGTTATCTGTGCTAATACGAAGTGTATTTTATTCTTTCATTTCACTATTTAAAAAGAAAAGTACTACTAGTATCTACAATATTAGTAGTGCGCCCCAGATTCTCCCATGGTACAATCAGGTTCAAGTTCAGATCAAGCAATCGGTTACACAGATTTAATTTGGTTCAATTCCAGAGTTTTTTTTGTTTGAATTTTCGAAAATGTTTGAACGCCTTTGTTTCTTTTGAGAATTATGGCATATTTTCTTTGAGTAAAATTTTATATCTACATACGAGCGGCGACTGTAGTCAGGAGCCGCTAACAACATTGCGTAGGTAGGTTGCGCTCGTTTCTTCGTGTATCACCCCTTGCTTGCACAATTTACCCATCTTAGATTATAAGACTGTGGCCGTCAGCAACTGTCAGCCATCTGCATCTGGGGCTAACATGGTCATCAATTCATATCCAAGGGGTGAGACATAGGTAAATAATAATATTGTATGAAAGAAATAAATAAAACAGATTATTTTGAATAAACTTGTATTAATTAGTGTAAACATAAATAATATTGCTCAATATAGTCTTAATCGGTTATTTGGTGCTTATATTTGGATCTGTGGTCCCAAAATTGTTTGGCTTTATTTCTTATTTCATTTCCGATAACATTATGGCAGCCATTGGGCATATATGGGGGTGTGAACTCTCTATAAGCTATGCATACTCTTCTGGATGTAATATCTTCTCTTAAAACACAATGTTCCCAAAGGTATCTTGATTCTCCATACAACACTGTTAAAGAACGCCTGAAAACCAGTTAATAGTAAGAAAAATTGCTTGTTTGTATTAGCACAGACAGCACATAAAAGACAAAAGAGGTTAGAAAGGAAACATCTGCTGCTTTTCTCAATATTTAATTCCACTGCAACTGACACTTTCTAAATCACAATGGCTTAGGTAAGCCTACAATTACCTACGATTTCATACAGCAAGATAAAATACAAGATGGTGTATATTTATGAAAAGCAATGTATTATTTTCTTTTGTCATTGTGTCGCTTTTGTCAACATACAGGTAACTAACATATAACATACATGATTATGCTTATATTGTGAGTTTTATCAATAATTAATTAGTGGCGCACCTGCCTTATTTATCTCATTTATGCTATTAATTGTGAACAAAATCAAAAAACACATCTACACTGTACAGTGGATGTAATGTATACTGTAGAACTTTTGTTAATTGGCCTTAAGTAATATGGATTAGTGATAATCAAATAACTACATGTGCAAATAATGCATGTATGAGATCAGTGAAGGCTCAATGGTTATGAGTGTTGACTTAAAGCGTAAAGTGTGGGTTCATGACTGTTGAGAGTGCAAGAAATAAATTGATTTTTCAATTTCTCTGTACATGACCCCTATCAACACTGCTTGAAACGGTAAAGCAAAATATGGTGAGGATACCAGCATGTCGAGAATCAAAAGTTGACTTGTGACATCTACCATCCCACACTTCACCAAGGTGGTATAAATAGGAGGCTTGAGTCCCTGTAGTGGGAACATATATATAGGCTGATGATGATAAACTTTAACTACAAGCATGTATATATTTATTTATTTACCTTAATAATATCCTGCGCAAGAAATGTCGAACCCTATTATGCTATATACTAATTAATATATCAGGAAATGTTGCAAACGCCTCCAATATATCCAAATAGTATTTAATTTTATCTTCAATGTCATACACAGTTAGTAAAAGCAAAGAATTTGGATGATTAAATATTGCACAACATTATGTAGTGAATACATACCGAATTAAAGGTATCCTTACAATAGCATCTCTATTGATAATTGGTTCACATGACTCCAACACATTTTTATTGCTCTTGAACTCTAAATCTAAATCACCATTAGGTTGTACTAGTGGTGGATATTCTTCAGCTGATAATAAGTTATATTTACTCATGTCTCCATTATATGCAGTCATGGTTAAAGCAGTGTCAGACAAACAGTTCACAGTCACAATCCTCTCACCCCAGATCCAGCAATCATCTATGTGTGGATCTATTGACGCACCTGTGCTAGGATTATATTCCAAAGAACATTGTTCTATCACTTTGTAGCCTTTCAATAGTTCGATTGTTTCGAATCTGTCTTGCAAATACCTAGAGAACTGCGGGAAGCCATCAAAATTACCTGACACTATTCTTTTCTTTTTAAAATTCGTTTTTGGTCCAAAATTTTGCTTTCGCCGGCCACTTTGTGATACATCCCAAGGTACTTCATCGATACATTTCATTAGTTCATTTTCTTCATCTTCCGATATAAAATCCAGTTGTATATACACTCCAGGAAAAGTCAAACATTCGCCTCTATGATTTGGATGTTGTTTATACGAATCGATATCCCATCCAGACCAAGCTTTACAACAAAAAGGGCAATACACATAACCTCTTGTTTTATCTAGTGTTATTGTTGGCTTAAATTCAGTAGCACCGTACTTAGTTTCACAAACTAAACAGGTTCGACAACCTTTGCATCCGCAGGGTCGAGGCTTCATTGTGTATTTTGATTACCCTTACTCAATAATTAAAAAAATCATTAAGCCGTTCATGACACAGAAGTCAGATCAATATGACTAGCTGTCAATGAAAATTCAAACTTAAAGGAAAACATGAAACATGGCAATTGACATAAAAGCATGTTACAGCTGACAGGTGTCAAAAATGCGCTTTGGAAACCAAAAACCTGGATATCAGCATATAGTATGTAATATATAGGGAAAGTCTAAGGAATATGATATTGTGTGGAATGAGAATGTACAGAACTCTTTGCGGAAGAGCTCAGACGAAGCTAAATATTTTAGAAATATACAGTGACAACTCTGCGCAAGTTAGGTTTAGCCGATGTTAATAATGTACATCAATTTGTTGAGTTTAATCCTCATTTCCTTCCCTTCGCACACCCCATTAATTTTTAATGTTTACTATATTTAGTTGCCTCCTCATTTGTTGATGTTCAACTAAATTTACTCTCCGCATTAATCTTAAATATCACGATATGCTTTGATTTGTCCCGTTTAGGTATCTAGAGTTGAAGGTTTACACTGTTAAAGGGTAATCCCAATTCCATCCGTAATTTTACTCTTTGTAGAGTATCAAGTAACTGCATCGCAAGGGGAGGTGTAATTGAAACCCAAAAAATAGAAAAATATAGGAAAATAAAAGGAAGGAAGCAATGAAGATGAAATGTGTGTAGATAAATCACAATTCCTCTAATACAAATTGGCCAGAAAAATAATTGACGAAAAGCCTTAACAGATAATGGGGTAATTCTAAAACTGTTGAATTTTGTGAGATATGTTATGCTCTTCCGTAGTAAATAAATAAACAATATATATATATATATACTAGAAATATTATTATTTAAGGTGTCTTGTCTAAGGTGTGGACTTCTTTCATTCCGACACTTTACGTAATAGATACCTAAGCATTATTTTAAAACACGTCGGGTTTAATAATTCGTATTTCGTGGCTTGTTCACAATTCACACCATGAAGAAGATGTGAAATATTAATTGGCAAGCGCTACCTCCCACTAGTAGCTATAATTTTTATTATACTTATTAGACTGGAATAACCTGTAATCATCACGATCACAAGAAGACATAGTAACAGCAATCAACGCAAAAATTAAAATCTAAGGAAGTGTTAATTGTACCACTAATTACTTAGTAGTAAAGTTATTGTAATGCTTGTTGCAAAAGCTGCGATGTTTTCTTTTAAGATCTTTTTTAGTATACATCTAATATGTACTTACTCGCGATTCAATCGAAGATTCGTGAATTTCTCTATGATATTGTGTTAATTGTACTATATCAATTTTCAATACATGATATTTCGACAAAATATGTAATTTTATCTTAGCCACATGGCCCATGTTAATCACTACACGTTGGGCGTTGCGACGCCCCTTAATAGATCCCTTTTTGAGAAGCGTGTATTATTGCATTACAAAATTTAGTTCAAATTAAAACGCCTATCGCTGTGGTAGTGGACAATGACTAATTTAGTCATTTATTTTATGATACTTACATTACAATTTGTGCACATAAACGGTGAAGTGTTTCAAGATAGAGCTAAAATTAAAACTGCAAACGGAGATCTCATTTTGGAATCAGCTTACGATAAAAACATTTACATAAAACCAAATGGTCCTCGATCTAATATATTCATTGGAAACATCAATCTATTAGATTTAAACATCACCAACAATAATGTCATATCGCCATTGTCTGTCAAGCCGTCTTCGGATTACAACAACGATCGAAATAACAATAAAGATATAAGTGAGATATTGAGAAGAATGGAACGTTTAGAAAGCTTCAGTTTAACCATGCCAAATACTGTTCTCGTAAATTTTACGCATTTGAACAGAAGATTAAATACTCTCAGTAATAGGCTACGCACGTTGCAATCAACTGTGAATAGTATAAAAAGAGCAGATGAATGTCAATCGCATCCTTGTGAAAATGGAGGAACCTGTCTGAGCCTAGCCAGTGGTTATTATTGTTTATGTCCGAAAAATTGGAAAGGAGAAAACTGTGACGAAGATGTGAACGAGTGTAAAATGTATGAAGGCACTGATTTGGGTTGTCAAAACGGCGCGACATGTATTAACAGGCCGGGTTCTTATGAATGTATTTGCAAGTCTGGCTGGTATGGAATACACTGTACACGAAAAGAAAGAAACTGTTCTGGAAATGATTTTGAAATGTGTGGCCATGGAACATGTTTACAAGTAAATACGGGA
>NC_052121.1:8788941-8792983 GCF_012273895.1 Zerene cesonia | reverse complement strand
AGAAACTCCCGCTGACTATACTAGTCCAGATAATTATGTAAAAGTAATATTTACAACTACAATGAATAATGGTGGGACTGGGTGGGTGGCGGATTTCATAGGTATTGTATAATATAAAGGTTCGTTTTTTTTTTGTTTATTTTAAAATTTTTGATCACATACCAATTAAAACAAATGTGTACCATAAATTGGTGAAACATTGTATCAATATTATCATCAGGAATAACATCAATATGTCACATGTATCTGTACATAATTTTTATGTATTTCAGTTAGATTATTATTATTTTTTTGCTCAAAGGCTTGTCTAAACATGACATTGAAGGTAATAAGGTTATTATAGTATTTCAAATTATCAAGAGATGTCCCACCAAGCATACAGTAAGCAACTTATCGCTGAAATTAACACGTCGCGTTGCGTCACCGTCCCTTAGAAATAATATTTAACAGATTTTTATTAATTTGTAATTATAATCGCAATTTGAAAGTGTACCACTACATAGTATTTAATAGTAATTTGTGAATAAGAAGTTATTTGGAATAAATGATCTAAATCAATTTGAGCTTTTTATTTTCTTTTTACGATTTAATTTTTTTTTATATTTCCTTGAAATTTTTATCTCTCTAGATTCTCTCCGTCTACCGTCACATGCACGGACGTTTGGTAGCGACACGCTCAAGGGAGTCCCCCCTTGACGGGGACCATGAACCTTGGCTTGGATTGTCGCATGAATGGAGGGGGTTGGTGGGGCCGTACTCGGTCGAGCGCTCACCCGGTGGGCGCGGGAATACGGAACAAGGGACCTCGTCTTTACTAGCGAAGACAGGGATCAGGTTACGGATGGTGTAGGTTGCCAAAACATTTTCCACCGTATGTTAAATAAACAACATGTTCATTGAAAAATGCAGTGTAAAAACAGATTTGTTGATAACATATAACAAAACTCCTTCCTAAACCGTTCAAGTAGAAATTTCAACCTTCTAATGAAAGGAATGAATTTTGACCTTTTCTCTACCACGGAACATCAATTAAAAAAACATATGGCTAATGCCTTTTTCAAGCATTGAATCTGCGGGATTATAATTCAAACGACGTTTAATTACATTATAATGCACAATGAAACGTGAAACAAATATGTGTGAAAACTTGTAATTGGCCTTATTCTCTTTTTTCATTTTACTACAATTGTACTTATAGCTGTAAGTTTTCTTTTAATTAAATAAATAAATAAATAAATAAATAAATAAATAAATAAATAAATATACATAAGCAGTGGGTCTATTGTTACTGTCACTATGAATTAATTAGTTTTAATTATTATTAGTTCATTTAAGATTATATTTATTTATTATGGAAATCCAACAGTTTTAACACTAGTACAAAAATATAAAAAAAAACATACAACATCAAAAATTGATACATATACAAGTGCAAAAACTTCTTACAGGCTAAAACCACATGCTATATGAAAAAAAATAGTTTAGAAGATTAATCAAAATATTAAATAATATCATACAATCCATATATTATATAAAAGAAAGTCGTGTTAGTTACACTATTTATAACTCAATAACGGCTAAACCGATCATGTTGAAATTTGCTACAGTGATAGTTTGAGATACTAGAAAGGACATAGGATAGTTTTTATCCCGGAAATCTAACGGGAACTGGACTTTTGCCGGTACACACCAGGTCTATCTTTCCTGCAACTACGCGGGCAAAGCCGCGGGCGAAATGCTAGTTTGAAAAATAAATATACATGTAAACATTTCATTAAGAAAAAGAGAGACTTAATCAATTACACATACACACAAAACGAGAACAAGATGATTTTAAAACATTTGTTACACATTATTTGACCCTAAGAGTAAAATTATAGCAAATAACAGGCACAATTAAATTATGATCCATTAAACATTGATTTTAAACAAAGTATCATATAAGTACATTAATTTGCACAGATACGTTATCATTTCAAAATTTAGAACGAATAAGGGTATAATTTATAATAAACATAAAAACCCATGTCATTTATGCATTAAATAATTGAGGGAAACATTATATAATTTACTATAACTATCTACATTTAGAGTTAAAGATAATCTGCTAATTGTTTGTTACGTGGGTACTCGGTTGGGACACGAAAAATTTTCAGACGCAATATGCCAGAACAATCAATTTTTATTCCTAAGGATTTTGATAAGAAATAACACATAATAGATATTAAACCGGATTGATAAAGAATGTATTTCAAAAAAGCGAAGACGTTCTCTGTAAATATCTGTTCGGCTTTCCCTTTATAAAAAGCCGGTCTCCAAACAATACTGCAGTATACCATGACACTTCGTACTAAGCTGTTATATAACAATATATTTGTACGCTCTCGGTCAAAATCCTATTTGGAACAAGGTTATGTTGTAAGGTTTATAAGACATAAAAACTAGTACTATTAGTTAATTTCAGTTACTTATGTTATTATAATAAGTATTATATGGAAAAATTCATTCATACATTAAATAACTCAACAATAAATACGTATATAAATACATAATTTTATAATGACTAAGGATCGAACCCAGACTTTGACCACAGATTCTTCAATATTAACTACCTTTAACTTATAGTATATAATTACGGCGTTAAACGGATCGTTAAAGTATGGCAAATTGTTTTTGAAAATAGATAGATACATTTGAAATTCAGTTAATGAAAAAAAAAAAACGATCTGGTGCGAGTTTTACTTGTACATGGAAGGTTCCTTACAAACGTCATTTATGTACTGTACACCAAACAATCTAGACAATATTATTTAGTCAATTTAATTCAGTCAGTAGCATGTTAATTAAGTTAGGTTCTGTTATAGGTTCGACTCACTTGTGAAACTTAAAAAATGCAACACAAGTACACAACATATAGCAACTGACTGATATAACACAGTTTTATTAAACAATACCTTTATTTTCTTCAAATAAATATGTTAGTTATGTTTCTATTCAAAATCAGGTCAAAAAAATTGATGTAGATCGTTTTGTATTCCTCTTTTTCTTAAAGAGTCTTCTCGGGAGATTGGCTGTTCATAACAACGATTTTTCCAAACCATTATATCCATTTGCGGCCAGGTCGTCTTCTACCTACATAGCGGCAACAGTATTGCATCATCTTCGAAAATTTCACTGTTTGACTATCGCGGTTTATGAGATGTGAGATACGGACGGACAGAGATAGAGCGACAGTCTTTAACTATCAACTCTCTTAATTTCAAGATTCTTAGCTTGTGCAGTACAGCCCAATTGTATTGCAAAATCTGTTCTTAGCGGACGTATACTAACCACTTAATTATATATTTTAAAGTTTATGTTTGAAAAAATAAAGAACTTCATATAAATTTGCGATTAGGCTGTCAATGTCTAGGGCCAAAATCACAAGCTTATTTATATTAGAGTAAAACTGTTAGATGTGTGCCAAGACATTACTACACTAAGGGAGTAGTACTCAGCCACTTCTCTAGTGTCTCTCCATTTCTTACCGACAAATATATACGCTGTGTCGTAAGCGTATGCAATTATTTTAGTGGTTAGTAAGGCTAATTGGTAGAGTTTGTTTACATAGATGTGGAAGATGAGGGTAGAGAGCAGGCTGCTTTGTGACATCAAAAGTAAATGTTAATAATTGGCTGATATGGTCCCCGATTTTGACACACTGGGCAAAGAAAATCTTGTAGCTTATACTCTGAGCCACGTATTCCGATTCTGTGTATTTGAGTTTACTGTCTATATTTTGTTGACACAGCATCTTCTGTGGATAATCCCTTACGAAAACTGAATTCATTACTGTTAATTATATTTGTTAAAATAATCAAGTCATTGCTTGTATATAATTATTTTTAGTATTTTAGAAAGACCGCCAAAACAGAAATCGGCTGGTTGCTATTCACACAGCCCATATATCCAGACTTGTAAACTGGATGCACAATTGCCTTTCTAAACGCTTCGGGAAAGATATCTTGGGAAAGAGCAATACTGCAGATGTAAGTAATGGAAG
>NC_052121.1:8787692-8787941 GCF_012273895.1 Zerene cesonia | reverse complement strand
ATAAATGACTAAATTAGTCATTGTCCACTACCACAGAGAAAGACGAGTTAATTGAAACTGATATTGTAATGCAAAAAACTAAACGTGAAGGGGCGTCGCAACGCCCCACGTAAAGTGATAATATAGGCCATGTGGCTAAGATAACATTATAGTCGTAAAAATGACACGCTTCGTAAGTTAATATCATCGATTGAATTGTGAGTAAATAATAAATATACAGGAATAACTAAATTGTGGCATTTCCAATTT
>NC_052121.1:8786161-8787575 GCF_012273895.1 Zerene cesonia | reverse complement strand
TCTTTATGATATTAGTGTATACTATACAGAGGTAGATATTTTAATTTCATATTGAAGACATCTGAAAACATGTATTAAATTTTTTTTGATTTATTAATTACAAAGTAAACGCTAGTAAAACAAGAAAATGATGACAAGAATAAAAGTAAAAGATATTATTATTTAAAAACAAATAGTACTTAAACCCCTGGTCGACATTATTGTCGAAAAGACAAAATATATAGCTTATGCATGGAAAAAAAATCTTCTTCCTCCTTCAAGTTACATCATTACTTCTCATTCATGCACATCTATATCAAACTTACCCTGCTCTTATCTACCACTACGAAGAACTGAAGAATCCAATTAGACACATAGATACCTATATCTAGGTGTCTACTTGGATCAAACTCTCACATTTGAGCCTCACATTTACAATTTAGTTACAAGAGTCCGCAAACTGATATAATAAAAATATTAAGACATGTTGCAAATTTCCGAACTATAAAAATGGTATACTCAGCTTTATGCCAGTCAATCATTAATTATTGTATTATCTCCTGGGAAGGTGCGTGTAAAGTGAACCTCTTAGAAGCTGAAAGAGCTCAAAGAGCCATACTAAGCGTTGGTACTGGTTTACCATTTCGTTTTCCAACATACGAACTCTACCAACGTTGGGATGTTCTAACTGTCAGACAAACCTTTATTTTATATATTATTGCATATATTATATATATACAATGTGCCCAATTAACATATAATCCAAATATAAATAAGGATAAACGAAGGAATTAATATTTTCTGTGTAATAAAACTCATTTAATACCTGTCTTTCGCATAGATTTTATTGTTTTCTTGGAAGACATTTATATAACAAAATTCACATGTCCATATCTATCTATCATCTGCACAAAACAAGTTATTGTGGGAGACGAGCACGCTTAGGCACGAATTGGGCCAGCTCGCATCGGGGAACTACCACACCCGCCCGTTTCCTTTTCGTGACCCTTCCCGGTTCGTTCCTACTTTCAAGTCATCAATCCTTACAACATTATTCATAATCTCAGATATAATATATCCATTATTAGAATAAGTACTTTATACATTATCTTTTTCAAAAAATTCTCATCATTTCATTAATGACCATAATGTTCATTGTTTATCTTATACCCGTAACATAAGTATTCTATACTTATTTCGGACACCATTCACAAATGTTAGTAATAAGCAATGGATTTAACAATATATTGTGCAGATAACCATTGGTGATGAGAAAATAGAAAAATAAATTATTATTTTTCTTTCCCCTTATTTCCACATGGACTCCTCCTCTGGTTGGGATAAGACATATCTTTGTGCTTCCATTACTTACATCTGCAGTATTGCTCTTTCCCAAGATATCTTTCCCGAAGCGTTTAGAAAGGCAATTGTGCAT
>NC_052121.1:8783474-8785161 GCF_012273895.1 Zerene cesonia | reverse complement strand
AAGTAGACACGCTGATTAATAAATTTTGTAATTCATCGCAACCGGCACCTCTTCAGTCAACTGGTTCAGAAATGCTCCTCCATTTTCATTCAGATGCCTACGGGAGCGGCAAAGGATTCCAAATAACATACGCACCAATTGACGGAGTTCCAGGTTGCGGTGGATTTTTCACATCAGAAAGGGGTGAAATATTTCCTCCACTGTACGATAATAAATACCAAGATAATTTGCTATGTGATTATAAGATACAAACAAGGGGCGACTCAAAAATTCGAATAACATTTAAGTCTTTCGATTTAGAACGATCGTTTAGATGTACGTATGATTACCTTGCAATATACGATGGGCCATCAACAGACTCTCGCTTGGTTGGCAAATTCTGTGGAAATATCGCTCCCAACGTATTCATATCATCATCAAATACTTTATTCATTCAGTTCAAATCAGATCAAAGTGTATCATCACAGGGTTTCAAGATATCATATGAGTCTCTTTGTCACAAAACAATAATAGGCGACAGTGGTACAATCAAATCTCCAGGTTATCCGTTTGGATATCCAAAAAATACTGATTGTGAATATGTTATAGAAACCTCTCCCGGAAAAGTTATACAATTGACATTTCAGGATTTCGATATCGAGGATAATGTATACTTTAATTGTCAATACGATTATGTTGAAATTCGAGATGGCCCAAACATCAATTCAACTTTGTTAGGTAAGTATTGCGGAGGATCGCGACACATACCACCAACAACGACGTCTACATATAATTATCTGTATCTTGGATTTCATTCTGACGCTAGTGTCTCTGGTTCTGGTTTTTATGCAAATTTTACAAGTTTAAATACAGCATGTGGAGGAATTTTTAGAAATACATCTGGACTGATAAATTATCCGGATACTGATTCATCAATAGGTGGCGATGAAAAATTGTACAGTAACGATCAGTCATGTTCTTGGCTATTAATTGCACCCGCTGGATATATTATAAAAATTACATGGAATAGATTTGACATTGAAAAACAGAGTATATTATGTGATTTCGACTATGTTGAACTTGTTGAAATAGAGGCGGATAATAAAAACTACACTCTGGGCAAATATTGTGGCACAACAGTTCCGCCTGCTCTGACGACGTCAACCAATAAACTTTTGATAAATTTTGTTTCTGATAACAGCATAAAAGGTTTAGGATTTTCTATGTCATATACATTTCTAGACGAAAGGTTACAATGTGGTGGTTTGTATGTTAAAACTCATGGATATATATACTCTCCAGGTTGGCCAAATAGCTATCATGCTAATCGTGATTGCACCTGGACGATTTCAGTGCCGGAAGGTCAACAAATAGCTCTTAACATAACCGAGTTTGATTTAGAACAGCCTCTTAGGGAGAAGTGTGATTTAGGTGACTATTTAGAAATTAGGGATGGTGGCACTCAAAATGCGCCATTACTTGGAAAATTTTGTGGTAAATTCAAAACAAAACAAATTATCTCGACTTCTCACAAATTGCATTTGCGCTTTCATTCTGATTTTTACATATCCGGAAGTGGATTTAAAATTGAATGGGATGGAACAATTAGAGGGTGTGGAGGATTATTAACTGGCGTCACCGGATCTATCGCCTCACCAAATTATCCCGAAGATTACTATGACAATGCAGAGTGTTTCTATAAAATAGT
>NC_052121.1:8779290-8781450 GCF_012273895.1 Zerene cesonia | reverse complement strand
TAAATTTTTAAATAAATTTCTTATTCGTAGTAACGGAAATATTTCAAGAGAAACATGCGGTGGTTAAACATTAAGTAAAACTTATTTCGTAAGGTCTCTGGTGGTGTCTGGTACAAATAAATACATTAGCACTACTAAACATAGTAGATTGTTTTAAAATGGGATCTCCGGTCTCCCACATACCCAGAACATTATCAAGGTATTCTCGGAGTAATACAGAAACAGAATAACATAAAATGAATCCTTTACTTTTGTATTTATATATATTTACTAGCTGCGCCCAGCGGTTTCACCCGCGTAAGTCCGTATCCATTAAGAATAGCGGGATAAAAGTTGCCTATATGTTATTCCAGTTGTCCAGCTGTCTACATATCAAATTTCATTGCAATCGGTTCAGTAGTTTTTGCGTTAAAGAGCAACAAACACACACACACACACACATCCTTACAAACTTTCGCATTTATAATATTAGTAGGATAGTAGGATAGTAGAATATATATAGCTCTAATTATAACATGTATATGTGTTATATACAAAGTATTAGCTTCAATAGTTATAATAAATTCAAAGACACGATGTTATGTTTTACGAATGAAGTCAACTAATTAAAATATATAAATAATAGACTTAAAGAAATACCTACGAATGATGTGTTTGCCTTTGTTTCGGAATTCCATTGATAATAACTCGTCTGTGAACTGGAAATTTGCGGATAACGACTCTGAATAAGTTGAGATGAAAATAAACTACTAATTAGACCTGGTTTCGATCCCCAAAGAGATCATAAATAACTTTCAATTTCATAGGCCGCTGAAGATTGATTGATGGATTTATTATATTATGAGAGTACAGTTTCAATGCTTTTATATTATATTATATAATTCACACTATTATTATTGCATATTATTAATGGGTACATAACAATAAATTAGCATAGACGTTGATAATGAAATGAGTTTGTAAATATATTTATTTTAATAGAGGCATCAAGAATGACGTCAGATTGACAGAATACCTAAATAATATAGGATGATACTGATTAATTCAAAAGTACTTCATATTAAAATCTACGCTACGTTAAAATTATACCAAAATTAATAATAACCAAATGTCCAATTCCTCTTCACTTAATCGAATCTACAAACAAATCGAAACTCGTATTTATGAAAAAAAAATGATAAATATATTATTAATTCGTATATTCGTTCAAATGTTATGCACGGCATGACGACTATAGCATTATGTCAGACGACCTCGCAAAGGTCGGCACATAATGAAATTGAGTCAAGTTTATTCTAGTCACAGTTCAATGGAAACTGGTTTCCCTTTACGAAATATTGTTGATTTATCGTATCACGTTTTGCCAACATCTCTCTATGTACTCACGATGAATTCCAAAGCGACAAAACGCGAATTCCGCTAGATTGCATAATACAAGGTGTGTGAGCGTTGTCGCTTTGGTTCAATCAATCAATCAAATATGTTCGTTCGGTTCGTATGTAAATAAAAAGCTTATGTTATACAGACTACAGAGTATCATTTTTACCATGAGTATATCAAAAACGCCTTTTGGTATTTTATTTAAAAAAAAACAGTATCTATTGAAGAATTAAATCCAAAACAAACTTAAAAACCCCGACACATTTAGAAGTGTAAAAATTGCAAACAAATCTGGAACCTTCATACTGATTAGTATAGAAAATCTAAGGATTATATAAGAACCATATGTTTAGATTAAGAAAAAAAAATCATGATTTGGCGCCAAAAACCGCTATTCGAATATAACCAATGTTACTTCCACAATTATGGAAAACAGCAAAATATTTAACTGTAGGTAAAATTTATGCATGAAAAAAAAATATTAAGCTCAATTCTTGCTTGTCATGCCTGCCTTTGCCTTTGCATGCGTGGCAGAGACAGTTGAATGGAGAAGGATAAAATTAAGCCCAAACTGTAAGTGCTTACTTCGAAATTATTCTTCTCGGTATTGAATCAGATAATGGATTTCCACAACTTTTACAAAGTAACCAAATATTCCTAGAAGCGTAACCAAGACTAAACCACAGAATCATAACATATGGTGGCCATCCTTGAATATACATTGACTCATATTTGTTTGTGGTAACCTCGCAAGTAACAGATGTAGGTAATTTATTGATA
>NC_052121.1:8775699-8779190 GCF_012273895.1 Zerene cesonia | reverse complement strand
CATTAGATGTACAACGCCTTTAATATAACAAAGAACATATAAACTGGTATTTCCATAATTAAATTGTACCCTCACATAAAACCATGGAAATCAAAAAAAGATGTATGCAACCATATATTCACTAAGTAAAATAAGTATTTTTCTTCATAAAAAGATTTCATGCAGCCGGTTATAATGTTTCACACCTTTTTATTTATTACTTCCTATATCCTATGAGTGTCAACGCCCGTGATTTTAGGGTTGTCATTACGTTGTGGTAAAAATTAGTAGGTTTAGTAGATGTTGATGAATGTCTGCAGCGTTTTGGGTGTGATTTTCAATATAGGGAATATAGTTTTTGTTATCGTATGAAATTAAGATATCAAATTTTTGTTTATTGATTTTTATGTGAAATTTTTTATGGGATTAAACGATCGCGCTTGTATTGATAAGCGTAATTGTATTATGAGCAGTTATTTTTCAATAGTTTAAGTTGATATTTAATTTATTCATATGCAATAATCAAAATAAATAAATTGATTCATTCAATACTTAATCTTAACTTAATTAGCTTAGCCTTTAGACTTTCTTTCATTCACTTATGTAAACATCACATGTCATGAAAATAAAAACACAATAAAACACAGTTTCGCCACCCTGAAAGAACGTTCACCATCCTACAAAGAACATAATCTTAATAAAATTTAAACAGCTGGCAACCCTCGCAAGGGGCTAACGGGCGTTAGGCACCGCGATGATATTTCGGGAAATTTCCACAGGAAGACGGTAAATAACCTGAGACTGCCGCCCAGGGGAAAATATGAGTTATTCGTATCCATTCTGACGTTTTTAACCTTTTCCGCTGGGTAAAGTAATACCCGTTGTAATACAAAGGTAAGCCGAATTTATGATAATGAACGACTTGGAAGGATTCTCACTTGGGAGATTAATTTGTGAGAATTAATAGATTATTCCGAAATTTTTGTTGGGTGTTTTTAATTTTTGGCGAGGCGTTCAACCGTATAATGCAATCTCTATTTTATTATTTACTTATTACTGGTAATCTATTTTTATTAACACAATTTTATTCGCTTCACCTGTACGTTTGTATGTAACCGACTCCTTTAGACTACGATTTGACCTACTTTGAACGGATAGATTAAATTCAAACTTTGTACACTTGTCAGGGATCAGTGACTATATTATAATTTCATGAGTGTATCTTATTACCCTGTTTAGATTCACAAGGATTAATTATAACGTATACTCTGTATAAGAGCAAGAAATACAATTAAGTTCAAACTCAAACTCCAACTCAAACATATATTCAATCAACTAGACTTCCTATAGAAGCACTTTTCAATCGTCATATTACACAGTTATAACATTTACCAGTTTGATTTACAAGTTGATGTTGAAAGCGTGTTTTTGACTTTTTTACTATATTTTTTGGAGATTTATTAGAAGATAAAAGTCTTACTTTTCAAATAATTCCAGACTAATTCTCGAAAGCCTGACTTGACTTTTTCAGTTCAACACAATATAAATATTTACCAAAGAACTTTAAAACGAACAAACGTTTTACAATCCGCTATTCTAGAATTATGCGCCATCCTTTTCAGCTTCACAAAGGAATGAATTAAGAGATGGCACATTTCCTTTATGTTATGAAAGTTTGTTCGGTTACAAAGTGCGGTCATATCTTAAATAATAAATGTAGGTAATTAGGTTAAAGAAAAATAAACAATAGCATGCTTGAATGATAGAATTGACTAATCTGTTCATCATCAGCTCATATATGTTCCCACTGCTGGGACACAGGCCTCCGATGAGGGTAGTAATATCTTATTCAGAGTTTATTCGTGTGGGAATTATTTAATCCGATACTAAGTATCAATTTTATCTGTCCATGTAAAGTGGTTCAAAATCGAGTCTAAAGAGATCGGTTACAAACATACAGGTGAAGCTAATAGAAATGTGTTAAAAGGTATGAATATAAAACAATTTCAACGCAGATCGACGCGTAAAATATTACTTTTAGTATTTATATGTAACGACTAGCTTTTCGCCCGCGGCATCGCCCACGAAATCCAAGGAAATTCCCACGGGAATGAAATGTTTCATCAAAAAGCAGGCTATATCACTCTCCAATTTCCCAACTATCTCCATATACAAAAATCAATTTATAAAATTGCCCCATGGTGACGTGAAAGAAAGACGAACATACACTTTCGCATTATTAATATAAGGAAGGATTACATTATGGTAATTAAAAAAATTACGTAAATAATAATTTTTCTTTCAGGACATAATTTACATAATAAAGTATAATTTTATGTACATACACCTATTCTTTAAATACTCGTAACAATCAGATTAGCATATCATGTGTTTGTCTGCAAAGATCTAGAGAATTTAACATCACTTCTAGTCTAAAGGTCCGGGTCTTGCTGAGTTATGAATATTTATTACTAAACACATTATGAAATTTAGAGAAATTTATTTAGCATCAGTTCCTTCATGCAATTGTTATAATTTTAAGGGAAAACGGAGTTAAGAAAGAAACCAAGCTGGCTATTAAATGGCGCTTTTATAACAAATAAATAAAATTACACAAAATGTGCAATGTATTAATAGTCTTTATTTTATTGTATTAACGTAATTAGAAAGCATTCGAAAGTAGGGCGATACTATCTATTCTCATTAGATCTTATCCCATTAGCTTAGTCCATAGTAGAAAAAAAAGATACCTTGTATATCACTATAATTTACTCCAATCACACACTCTTTGCTATTTGGATATTACTAGCTGCACCCCGCGGTTTCACCCGCGTAACTCCGTATCCCATAGGAATATCGGGGCAAAATGGGATGCCTATATGTTATTCCAGTTGTCCAGCTGTCTACGTACCAAATTTCATTGCAATCGGTTCAGTAGTCTTTGCGTGAAAGAGCAACAAACACACACATCGTTACAAACTTTCGCATTTATAATATTAGTAGGATTAATAATCTCATTATCGCAACAAACATTACGTCCTCTTTCATGAATATGAATTTGGCTTCCTTGAAAAGGAATCCAAATTCATATTTTTGCAACAAACTCTATTCCCTCGTTCAATCTTCTTTCTTTCCAAGAACAACACTCGAGAACATTCGAGAATTTCCCAACGTGCAATTACAAGGCTCGATTTCTTCAAAGGGATTACACCGGTGCCTCGTTATAACCAATCGATGTACAGCATCCATTGTGATGCACAGCGTCTCTGCGTCATTTTCCAATCTGAAGCTCAAATTGTAAGCCCTCAAGTCCGCAAGCACTCGTGTCGACTTGCGATGGGTGCGATTCAAAGGTTCGGTGTGATTTGATTTGTTTGAATTTAAATATAAATGTCTTATTAGACACTTTATAGAACGACTAGAGAATTCTACACATTTACTTTGCTTATTTACATCCATCGTACCCTCAAATATAACTTACTAACTCTAATAATTAAAACTCAGTCACACAT
>NC_052121.1:8773824-8775599 GCF_012273895.1 Zerene cesonia | reverse complement strand
GAAATTTAAATTGTTCATATATCACACATACTTGTAAATATTTAAATCTATTCGATAAAATCTTGCGTTTGCACACATAAAAATATAATTATTTGTGACCTTTATAAATTACGACTCGCCGTGTCTATGGTCTTGACATATTTATTTTTTAAATCCACCGACCGCGCGTGGCAACGGCATTGGAGTGCAATTCAAAAATAGAACCTAATCCAATGGCCTATAAACGCTTTCATTTACATCAGCCGGTGTGGCTGCGGTCGGTGACGTCACAGCTATTTATATCCAATCATATGCGACGAAAAGGGAAACCCTATACGCCTAGCACTTGACCCCATTCAAGTTTTCATAGCTTTTTTGACAGTTGAAACAATTGATTGATAAGAGTTCATTATCGTGTCGCTGAGATGCGTGTACGCGCGTGACCTTGACGCGTTACGTACGAAACGCACAGCGTCCGTACTTATCGTATCAGATATTTGTTTATTTTTGTGTTTTTTTTATTGTTGTTTCTTTTTTTTTTTCAATTATTTTTTTCTATTTTTGTTCTCTTTATTGTATAAATCTTAACATTACAATAATAATACAAAAATATATTACAATAATATAATATTATTCCCTATTACGTATACTAATACTATGTTACATTGTGTGTGCGTGTTGCGTCAGAGTAACATCTGTGTTTCGTGTCATGTTTATATTCATCTGTGTGTATTAGCCTTTGGGCTATCATAGCTGTAAAAAAATATTGGGGAGGGCATCCATTTTGGGGGCATTGCATTTTGTCATACATTATTCTTCCTCATCGACTCCGACGCATTTTGGGCATACCGGCTTTCCTTCCATGGCATAAAACGTTTTACCTTTTACCGGGTTCGAGCAATCCTGTATAAAAACCATTAATTATTACCTCATTTTTACTACGCTTTTATACTTAACCTGGCGCAGACGCTCTGTATACTTAGCCAAATTTCATTAGACGATATCGAGCTACGAACCTTGCACACGAAGCAGTCTGGGTGCCACTGAGTATTGAGGGCGGAAATATAGTTTTCCATGATGGGTTTGTTGCAGCCGCCACATTTCGGCGCGAACATGTCGAAGTAGTCGGCGCGGCAGTACGGCTTGCCGTCCCTTTCGTGGAAGCCTTCTTCGCCGAACTGCTGGCCACACTGAGCGCAGAAGAAATGCTCTGTATGCCAGGTCTTCTCCAGCGCCGTCACGCATTTCTGAAACAGTAGAATTGTTAGAAAACAGTCCCGATACATTCGCATAGAGCAAGTAGCGTTGTGGCGACACTAACATCGAGGATAGGTCCGTTGCAGTAGGCGCATCTCGGCGAGAACAGGTTGTGGTAGTCGGGCTCGCAGTAGGGCCGGCCGTCGCGCTCGAAGAAGTTCCTCGTGCCGAGCTCCTGGTTGCAGTGCGCGCACGTGAAGTGCTCGGGGTGCCAGGTGCGGCCCAGCGCCGTGATGACCTGCGGAAACAGTTCGTGTCACAACACTATTTTTCCGATATCCGATATAATTTCGTTTCCAGTCTCGGCACCTGTCCGACGATGGGCTTCTCGCAAGCGTTGCAGCATCCCTTCTGCGGGGTCTGTACTCCTTGGCGGCTCATGTCTGCCCGGAGCGATCCGAGCATATGTTCTAGTGAAGCTGACTCCGGTTGCCGCGGGCTGCTGCGGTAGTGCTCCTGCCAGCCGCGTTTCTCCCGATACACTTGAGTGCCGCCTTCGACTCCTGGGGGCGCCCCTGACCCGCTCACCTGAAAACACC
>NC_052121.1:8771639-8773724 GCF_012273895.1 Zerene cesonia | reverse complement strand
GCCCCCGCGCCCCCGCGCCCCCGCGCCCCCGCGCCCCCGGCGTGCGCCGCCCTAGCCCGCCACTGAAGCTGACCTGAGCTCTAGCGCTCGAACTGTGCTCTGAAGGTGCCCGCGATTTGGTTGGTGCCGTTTGGACCCGTGTGCTGCGAACGAATGTCGACTTCTATCGCTCGCTTGACCCCCGCGGGCCGGCCTCCCCCGGCTTCGAAACGTTCACAGAGAGAGGCTATATTTTGATTCGTTTCAATTGACTGAGTAGTTGTATCGACGCTTATCTTTATGAAAATAATACTCGAGCTGTATGCGATCCATTGCGATGAAATTGAAATTTTAGGATACTATACTTAAAATTATATTTGAATGAAATAATTGTCGTGAAATTTTATCATAACATAGTGCAATACCTAATAATATAATAGCGATGAAAAGTGTAGATTGTAAAGAAATTGAGCTCACTAAATAATGCCAAAGAATGAAAACCTGACCACGTGGAGACGAGGCGCGGTCGGGTAGAGCGATGCGGCGATCCGAGAGAATGAGAGCGGTTGAAGGGAACTTGTACTGAGATATCAACTTTTTAACTATGCACACAATACGCTGTATTTCCACAAATCTACTATCGACGTAGCTCGACTCCCTCTGTAGGTGTAAACTACTTTTTACGGAGTTAAGGTGGATGAGGTACTTTTAGGGTGCAAAATGAAACAGCATAATATTATAACTGTTTAGTGCTACTTGTATGTGATGTTCAATGAGAAAGGCCGACGGCTGATTCGTAGTTAAGTGAATTGTACCAGAAGGTATTCAAAATATGACCAGATATATAACACCACGATAATTTTAAGATAATGAAGTAAGATATATGATAGGTAATGACGATTTCGACGATAGTAATAAGAGAAGCATACATCACCTACTTGCCTTCGCGATAGTTTTAGCGATTTGAATTATGTATGTGCACAATGAATATTACCGGTTACGGTAGAAACTCTCGTAATTGAAAATGACGAAGAGAATCATACTGTTTTTCTTACCTGCTCTACAAATAATATCGAAGACGTTTAAGATGTTAAACTAGAACTTAGAAGTATGGTTTTTGACTCATTTTTTGTTCACTAGAGTTGTTTACACTTTGTGAGTTGAAGTTACCTTATAGTGTTTCTTTCAGCGGGGAAGTCTGGTGGGAAAATTATTACTAATATGTTTGAAAGAATTTTGGCGAATAGTCAAAGTAAATTTTAAGTTTTTGCTATGAGTTTTAATGTAAAATGTACATATTATACTTTTATTTGTAAATAATGGACGCAATATAATTATTATTCACTTTTTTATAATAAATAATAATAATATACTCTTTTAATAGCGTCTCTAGTGATCCGCTGAAAGCTGATGTTCATGTATTCGGTGATGATGATTTAATGATCACTTTAGCTTTGTATAAATTGTACATTTCTTTAATATTAATTTATATTAAATTTTGTTATCGTAGCTTTGTTGAATGCAATTATTTTTTTATTGTTTTGTTTATCGAGGAAAAGTATTTTAGGCTAAATTCAATTGTTATTTATTTGCGAAAGATGTGAAGTGGTTTGGCACAATTTCCTTTAAAAAAATGTATGCAATTAGGATTTTTATGTAAATATTACGGTATTGAAATACATTTTAGAGTTTCATTAACTTTTAAAAAATTTATTACCATCTTTACGTTAAGACGATCTCAAGTTTGTTGAATGTTTGCAAAGCGTTCCTTTTAAAGTTTTATTTTGTAAATATATCTTTTAATGTAGTGACAGTGAATTTACTAATTTTACTGCATTGTATTACGTAGAGTAGATGGCGCCTCGGCATTGCTACAATAAAAGACACGTCACGCTGAGACACGCTCGTAGGTCCGTTTACAATTTGTATACAAATTAACTTTTATGCTCTTCGTGTATTCTGCTATGAAATTCGATTAAACACGTTAAGATGTTATGCAAGTTTGGTTTAAACCAGATTTACAATAATTTTCATTGTGTATATTTTGGAAAAATGAAAATAAATAACTCAAATCAATTTCAAGAGGTTGTATCATTTAAATACCCT
>NC_052121.1:8765350-8771539 GCF_012273895.1 Zerene cesonia | reverse complement strand
ATAAATGACTAAATTAGTCATTGTCCACTACCACAGAGAAAGACGAGTTAATTGAAACTGATATTGTAATGCAAAAAACTAAACGTGAAGGGGCGTCGCAACGCCCCACGTAAAGTGATAATATAGGCCATGTGGCTAAGATAACATTATAGTCGTAAAAATGACACGCTTCGTAAGTTAATATCATCGATTGAATTGTGAGTAAATAATAAATATACAGGAATAACTAAATTGTGGCATTTCCAATTTGTAAAATAAAAAACCCGCGACCTTACGTGATCCCTCTGTGTGGGATTGCAATCCGTATGAACAAAAATACAAAAGTTCCTCTATATGATATTAGTGTATACTATACAGAGGTAGATATTTTAATTTCATATTGAAGACATCTGAAAACATGTATTAAACTTTTTTGATACATTAATTACAAAGTAAACGCTAGTAAGACAAGAAAATGATGAAAAGCATAAAAGTAAAAGATATTATTATTTAAAAACAAACTAGCTGTGACCCGCGGTTGAAACCGCGTAAGCGTGCTGCGTAACCGTATCCCGTAGGAATATCGGTATAAAAAGTGCCTATGTGTTATTTCAGTTGTCCAGCTATCTTCGAAGCAAAATAATATTATTATTCACCAATAGATGTCACGAAAAAAAACACGAATATGACATTATTTCAGTTGTCCAGCTATCTACGATGCAAAATAGTATTATTATTCACCAATAGATGTCAGGAAAAAAAAACACGAATAAAACACGAATATGACATTTTCTAAAAAAAATTCCTAGCTAGATCGATTTATCGCTCCCGAAAACCCCTATATACTAAATTTCATGAAAATCGTTGGAGCCGATTCCGAGATCCCAATTATATATATATATATATATATATATATATATATATATATATATATATATATATATATATATATATATATATATATATATATATATATATATATATATATATATATATATATATATATATATATATATATATATATATATATATACAAGAATTGCTCGTTTAAAGGTATAAGATAGTACTTAAACCCCTGGTCGACATTATTGTCGAAAAGACAAAATATATAGCTTATGCATGGAAAAAAAATCTTCTTCCTCCTTCAAGTTACATCATTACTTCTCATTCATGCACATCTATATCAAACTTACCCTGCTCTTATCTACCACTACGAAGAACTGAAGAATCCAATTAGACACATAGATACTTATATCTAGGTGTCTACTTGAATCAAACTCTCACATTTGAGCCTCACATTTACAATTTAGTTACAAGAGTCCGCAAACTGATATACATAATAAAAATATTAAGACATGTTGCAATTTTCTGAACTATAAAAATGGTATACTCAGCTTTATGCCAGTCAATCATTAATTATTGTATTATCTCCTGGGAAGGTGCGTGTAAAGTGAACCTCTTAGAAGCTGAAAGAGCTCAAAGAGCCATACTAAGCATTGGCACTGGTTTACCATTTCGTTTTCCAACATACGAACTCTACCAACGTTGGGATGTTCTAACTGTCAGACAAACCTTTATTTTATATATTAATGCATATATCATATATATACAATGTGCCCAATTAACATATAATCCAAATATAAATAAGGATAAACGAAGGAATTAATATTTTCTGTGTAACAAAACTCATTTAATACCTGTCTTTCGCATAGATTTTATTGTTTTCTTGGAAGACATTTATATAACAAAATTCACATGTCCATATCTATCTATCATTTGCACAAAACAAGTTATTGTGGGAGACGAGCGCGCTTAGGCACGAATTGGGCCAGCTCGCATCGGGGAACTACCACACCAGCCCGTTTCCTTTTCCTGACCCTTCCCGGTCCGTTCCTACTTTCAAGTCATCAATCCTTACAACATTATTCATAATCTCAGATAAAATATATCCATTATTAGAATAAGTACTTTATATATTATCTTTTTCAAAAAATTCTCATCATTTCATTAATGACCATAATGTTCATTGTTTATCTTATACCCGTAACATAAGTATTCTATACTTATTTCGGGCACCATTCACAAATGTTAGTAATAAGCAATGGATTTAACAATATATTGTGCAGATAACCATTGGTGATGAGAAAATAGAAAAATAAATTATTATTTTTTTTTCCCCTTATTTCCACATGGACTCCTCCTCTGGTTGGGATAAGACATATCTTTGTGCTTCCATTACTTACATCTGCAGTATTGCTCTTTCCCAAGATATCTTTCCCGAAGCGTTTAGAAAGGCAATTGTGCATCTAGTTTACAAGTCTGGATATATGGGCAGTGTGAATAGCAACCAGCCGATTTCTG
Organism: Zerene cesonia; assembly: GCF_012273895.1. NCBI lineage: Eukaryota > Metazoa > Arthropoda > Insecta > Lepidoptera > Pieridae > Zerene > Zerene cesonia. The sequence goes on along the minus strand of NC_052121.1, from coordinate 8,769,199 downwards.
TTTTGGTGGTCTTTCTAAAATACTAAAATAATTATTTACAAGCAATAACTTGATTATATTAACAAACATAATTAACAGTAATGAATTCGGTTTTCGTAAGGGATAATCCACAGAAGATACTGTGTCAACACTCGTAGACTCTGTGATACAAAATATAGACAGTAAACTCAAATACACAGAATCGGAATACGTGGCTCAGAGTATAAGCTACAAGATTTTCTTTGGCCAGTGTGTCAAAATCGGGGACGATATCAGCCAATTATTAACATTTGATGTTCTCCAAGGCAACCTGCTCTCTACCCTCATCTTCCACATCTATGTAAACGAACTCTACCAATTAGCCTTACTAACCACTAAAATAATTGCATACGCTTACGACACAGCGTATATATTTGTCGGTAAGAAATGGAGAGACCCTAGAGAAGTGGCTGAGTACTACTCCCTTAGTGTAGTAATGTCTTGGCACACATCTAACAGTTTTACTCTAATATAAATAAGCTTGTGATTTTGGCCCTAGACAGTGACAGCCTAATCGCAAATTTATATGAAGTTCTTTATTTTTTCAAACATAAACTTTAAAATATATAATTAATTAAATGGTTAGTAACGTCCGCTAAGAACAGATTTTGCAATACAATTGGGCTGTACTGCACAAGCTAAGAATCTTGAAATTAAGAAAGTTGATAGTTAAAGGCTGTCGCTCTATCTCTGTCCGTCCGTATCTCACATCTCATAAACCGCGATAGTCAAACAGTGAAATTTTCGAAGATGATGCAATACTGTTGCCGCTATGTAGGTAGAAGACGACCTGGCCGCAAATGGATATAATGGTTTGGAAAAAGCACCAAATCGCTGTTATGAACAGCCGTTTCCAAAATTTATACAGCCCTAATGATCGCCAATCTCCCGAGAAGACTCTTTAAGAAAAAGAAGAATACAAAATCGATCTACATCAATTTTTTTGACCTGTTTTTGAATAGAAACATAACTAACATATTTATTTGAAGAAAATAAAGGTATTGTTTAATAAAACTGTGTTATATCAGTCAGTTGCTATATGTTGTGTACTTGTGTTGCATTTTTTAAGTTTCACAAGTGAGTCGAACCTATAACAGAACCTAACTTAATTAATATGCTACTGACTGAATTAAATTGACTAAATAATATTGTCTAGATTGTTTGGTGTACAGTACATAAATGACGTTTGTAAGGCACCCTCCATGTACAAGTAAAACTCGCACCAGATCGTTTTTTTTTTTCATTAACTGAATTTCAAATGTATCTATTTTCAAAAACAATTTGCCATACTTTAACGATCCGTTTAACGCCGTAATTATATACTATAAGTTAAAGGTAGTTAATATTGAAGAATCTGTGGTCAAAGTATAAACCTTACAACATAACCTTGTTCCAAATAGGATTTTGACCGAGAACATACAAATATATTGTTATATAACAGCTTAGTACGAAGTGTCATGGTATACTGCAGTATTGTTTGGAGACCGGCTTTTTATAAAGGGAAAGCCGAACAGATATTTACAGAGAACGTCTTCGCTTTTTTGAAATACATTCTTTATCAACCCGGTTTAATATCTATTATGTGTTATTTCTTATCAAAATCCTTAGGAATAAAAATTGATTGTTCTGGCATATTGCGTCTGAAAATTTTTCGTGTCCCAACCGAGTACCCACGTAGCAAACTAACCCATTAGCAGATTATCTTTAACTCTAAATGTAGATAGTTATAGTAAATTATATAATGTTTCCCTCAATTATTTAAAGCATAAATGACATGGGTTTTTATGTTTATCTTAAATACAACCTTATTAGTTCTAAATTTTGAAATGATAACGTATCTGTGCAAATTAATGTACTTATATCATACTTTGTTTAAAATCAATGTTTAATGGATCATAATTTAATTGTGCCTGTTATTTGCTATAATTTTACTCTTAGGGTCAAATAATGTGTAACAAATGTTTTAAAATCATCTTGTTCTCGTTTTTTGTGTATGTGTAATTGATTAAGTCTGTCTTTTTCTTAATGAAATGTTTACATGTATATTTATTTTTCAAACTAGCATTTCGCCCGCGGCTTTGCCCGCGTAGTTGCAGGAAAGATAGACCTGGTGTGTACCGGCAAAGGTCCAGTTCCCGTTAGATTTCCGGGATAAAAACTATCCTATGTCCTTTCTAGTATCTCAAACTATCACTGTAGCAAATTTCAACATGATCGGTTTAGCCGTTATTGAGTTATAAATAGTGTAACTAACACGACTTTCTTTTATATAATATATAGATTGTATGATAAATATTTTGATTAATCTTCTAAACTATTTTTTTTTCATATAGCATGTGGTTTTAGCCTGTAAGAAGTTTTTGCACTTGTATATGTATCAATTTTTGATATTGTATGTTTTTTTTTATATTTTTGTACTAGTGTTAAAACTGTTGGATTTCCTTAGTAAATAAATATAATCTTAAATGAACTAATAATAATTAAAACTAATTAATTCATAGTGACAGTAACAATAGACCCACTGCTTATGTATATTTATTTATTTATTTAATTAAAAGGAAACTTACAGCTATAAGTACAATTGTAGTAAAATGAAAAAAGAGAATAAGGCCAATTACAAGTTTTCACATATTTATGTTTCACGTTTCATTGTGCATTATAATGTAATTAAACGTCGTTTGAATTATAATCCCGCAGATTCAATGCTTGAAAAAGGCATTAGCCATATGTTTTTTTAAATGATGTTCCGTGGTAGAGAAAAGGTCAAAATTCATTCCTTTCATTAGAAGGTTGAAATTTCTACTTGAACGGTTTAGGAAGGAGTTTTGTTATATGTTATCAACAAATCTGTTTTTACACTGCATTTTTCACAATGAACATGTTGTTTATTTAACATACGGTGGAAAATGTTTTGGCAACCTACACCATCCGTAACCTGATCCCCGTCTTCGCTAGTAAAGACGAGGTCCCTTGTTCCGTATTCCCACCGGGTGAGCGCTCGACCGAGTACGGCCCCACCAACCCCCTCCATTCATGCGACAATCCAAGCCAAGGTTCATGGTCCCCGTCAAGGGGGGACTCCCTTGAGCGTGTCGCTACCAAACGTCCGTGCTAAGATGTAGCCCTTCTAGCTGACACCAAGAATCACAAAAAAGGCAACCTGCATGTGACGGTAGACGGAGAGAATCTAGAGAGATAAAAATTTCAAGGAAATATAAAAAAAAATTAAATCGTAAAAAGAAAATAAAAAGCTTAAATTGATTTAGATCATTTATTCCAAATAACTTCTTATTCACAAATTACTATTAAACACTATATAGTGGTACACTTTCAAATTGCGATTATAATTAGAAATATAGTAAAAATCAGTTAAATATTATTTCTAAGGGACGGTGACGCAACGCGACGTGTTAATTTCAGCGATAAGTTGCTTACTGTATGCTTGGTGGGACATCTCTTGATACCTTGAAATACTATAATAACCTTATTACCTTCAATGTCATGTTTAGACAAGCCTTTGAGCAAAAAAATAATAATCTAACTGAAATACATAAATGTTATGTACAGATACATGTGACATATTGATGTTATTCCTGATGATAATATTGATACAATGTTTCGCCAATTTATGGTACACATTTTTTTTAAATGGTATGTGATCAAAAATTTTAAAATAAACAAAAAAATAACGAACCTTTATATTATACAATACCTATGAAATCCGCCACCCACCCAGTCCCACCATTATTCATAGTAGTTGTAAATATTACTTTTACATAATTATCTGGACTAGTATAGTCAGCGGGAGTTTCTTCACAAAACGTGGATACT
>NC_052121.1:8762807-8764350 GCF_012273895.1 Zerene cesonia | reverse complement strand
GCCCCTTGTTTGTATCTTATAATCACATAGCAAATTATCTTGGTACTTATTATCGTACAGTGGAGGAAATATTTCACCCCTTTCTGATGTGAAAAATCCACCGCAACCTGGGACCCCGTCAATTGGTGCGTATGTTATTTGGAACCCTTTGCCGCTCCCGTAGGCATCTGAATGAAAATGGATGAGCATTTCCGAACCAGTTGACTGAAGAGGTGCCGGTTGCGATGAATTACAAAATTTATTAATCAGCGTGTCTACTTCGTGTAATCCGTCGTGAATTGCTAGATAATCATAACTACAGTTTGCGTGTTCTTCTAAATCCAATTCAAAGAAATGCAATTGTATCCTTTTACCCAATTTAGTTACTAACCGCCAATAACAATCTCGATTTGGAGGATATTTGCCAGGGGACCCCGGAGAGCTTATCTGCCCGTGGACAGTCGCATTCACATTGCCCCCACATTGGGGTTTTATGCTAGTCCAGTGTAAAGCAAAACCTTCCCCTGCTATAGTTTGATCAGATCGAAACCAAAAGTACAAATTGTTGTGACTCGATATAATATTACCGCCTTTTGGAAAATCATTTCCACAGAATCTACCTATCAATTGACTAGCTGAACTTCTACCATCATGAATTTGAACGAAATCGTAATGGCATTCTGCGTTTTGCTCTAAATTAAATTTACTAAAGGTTACATTAATAACTTTGTCTGACGACGTATGTATAACCCACGCACATCGTGTATTATGCCTATAAGTTGTATTGGTAAGGGGATATATTATACTACCTTCTTGAGCGTCCAGCACTCCTCCGCAAGGTTCAGTTCTGAGTTGACACAAATCCCCTGCAAACATCGCTAAACATTCACAACGATAGCCCCTCGTTGCTCTCCCATCCTGTCTGCACGTGCCGCCGTTTAAACACGGATTACCCGAACAATAGTCAGTTTGTCTATCACAATAAACACCACTATAGCCTGGAGAGCAAACGCAGGTGAAGCCAACATGAAGTGGGTGGCACTGGCCGTGTGAGCCACACGGATTACTTTCACAACCAGTATTATTATCCGTCGGAATAATATAGCATCCATGTATCCCGATGCCATCGCCAGACATATCTCTGGGACAAATGCATCGCACCCCTTGTTCTCCGAATCCAGAACCTTCTATACAAAAAGCGGATGGGTGACAACCACCACGGTTGATACGACATGAACCTGTCCATGTACAAATCACACCGTCTCCTTGATATCCTAGTGGACAGGAACCGCAGACCCTCGAACCGAGAGTGTTGTAGCACGATACCCTCGGGCTCAAGCTGCAACCGCCGTTGGGCTGTGTTAGACATTCATCAATGTCGCGGCAAACGAATCCATCTCCTTCGTAACCCGGAGGACAATGCCCGCATACGAATGACCCAGGGAGATTGATACACTCAACTAGAGGATTAATAGAGCATCGTGGCCCTTGCTTCGAATCACATTCATTCACATCCGTGAGACATGATATACTTGTCTCATTTGTAGTCCATCCTTGGTCACAC
>NC_052121.1:8760411-8761807 GCF_012273895.1 Zerene cesonia | reverse complement strand
AAGTGATAAGTGTGGAGGGTATCTGACTAATTACGATCATGTGTTTACATCTCCCCATTATCCTAAAAATTATCAGGAAAATGAAGAATGTGTGTGGGACATTAGAGCTGAAATAGGTTATAGAGTATCGTTGTCATTTATAAACCGTTTTGTTGTCGAAGATACAGATAACTGCACCAAGGATGTTGTCATTATTTACGATTGGAAAAATGAAACATATAGTGAACTTGCAAGAGTATGTGGACGTAAAATTCCTCCAGTATATAATTCATCTTTAAACAGAATAAAAGTTGTTTTCCGTTCAGATGCTACTGTAAACCTTGATGGATTCTCCGCTCAGTGGTCTCCAATTTGCGGCGGAACTTATGAAGCCACCGAAGATGAACAAGTTCTATATAGTCCGGGTTATTCTGACGGATATAGACCATCTTTAGACTGTAATTATGAAATTGTCTCTTCAAATAGCAAATTATGGGTGAAGTTTGTTGACTTTGATCTTGAAGGTACTTACCCTGATTGTCGTTATGATAATGTGACCATACGTGCACAGAGTGATTATAATTATTTAATTGAGACTTATTGTGGAAGGAATATGCCACCACTCTTAGAAAATTATGACGAAGTGACCATACATTTTCGAACGGATAGAATTGGTCAAAGAAAAGGGTTTAAACTCATCTATTCAATTTACACTTGTGGAGGAATAATAACGAAACCCACAACGATAAAATCTGGTTTATTAGACACTTATTATGATCTTATGAATTGTACGTGGATGATTGAGGCTCCGACTGATAAGGTGGTCGTAGTAAAATTCATATATATTGACTTGGAAAATCATGAAAATTGTGCTAATGATTATATTTCAGTGTTTGACGGTCCAAAAATAGATAATAACAAGCAGCTTGCCTTGTTATGTGGTCATATTAATTCAACTACAGTAATACAGAGCAAAAACAGACAAGCGGTTGTCCAATTCATATCAGATGCTTACATCAGTTATAAAGGCTTCCAAGCACAAATAATTTTTAGTTATTCTGAAAATGTCGGCTGTGGAGGATCTGTAACATTAGTTCCTAATTCTCAATTTACATTAAAATCTCCGTTTATAGGAAGATCTGTTGTGTATGAAAATTATTTAGATTGTCACTGGTCAATAAGAGCACCGAAAGATTATGTGATAAAAGCCAGCTTTACTTCGTTCCATGTGTCGCCATGTGCTGAAGTTAACCAAACCGCTGTCGGTATAAGTAAATGTGACTGTGATTTTGTTGAAATAAAAGATGGTATAAATCCTGATAGTTTGGTTATTGGCACATATTGTGGCCATACTCTTCCTCCTGAAATAGTATCGTCTGGTAATTTGATGGGAGTTCGATTATCAACTGATGGAGAA